>NC_088297.1:23429486-23729486 GCF_032854445.1 Liolophura sinensis | reverse complement strand
CTGCAGTTTCGAGCTTTCGTTCTCATCATGATACTCACTGTTTCCTTGTTTCTTCTGATACTGGTATATGCATTTATATATATAGTTATGACAGGTTTATGTTTCTTTCAGAGCCCCTGTGAAGTATTTTACCTACGATTACTCAATCAAGAGGAGATTACAAAGTTTTCTTGTTGGAGATTCCAGATCACGTGAGTACATAAGCTTCCCGCCAAACCTTCGTAATCTTACCAGGCCGAAGTCACCGCTGTCTAAAAACGGAGGTAGAGTTAGTCACGTGTTGAATATTTATTTAGTTATTTATCTGATTTGTGTTTTACGCCGTACTCAAGAATATTTTACTTATACGACGACTGCCAGCATTATGGTGGGAGAAAACCTGGCAGAGCCCACTAAAAACCCACTATCATCCGCAGGTTGCTGCCAGACCGGACGCCAGAGGGGAATGCATGAGCTGGAATTGGACTCACATTTAGTGAGAGGCTCCTGGGTCATTGCGCCGCGCTGGCGTGCTTACCCCGCCGGCCACGGAAGCCCCCATGCGTTGGATGAACGTATATCACATCCAAATATTACATCTGTTTTATTCACCCTATGAATTTGCGCCTTACAAATGGCGTATTGATCCAAGTCTGCAGGTGGAACTGGTTTCTTAATTGTAAACTGTATGTCGGAGTGCAGACGACCCTGGTGAAGTCTTAACTTCAGTCAGTCCTAAATAGGTAACAATTTTCCCTATCTGGAAACATGTTTCCTGATTCCAGTTTGGGACATGTTGGGATTGTTTGAACATGACTTTTTGGGACATGTTGGGATTGTTTGAACATGACTTTTTGGGACATGTTGGGATTGTTAGAACATGACTTTTAACATGTTAACATTGCCAAGTGTGTAGAAAACCGTAACTAACCCTGCAGGCCCCCTACACACGTTTCGTGGCGTTTGCGATTTAATTTTTCTGAGAGAATCCCTTCTCACAGAATGTTGTCGTGTATTGTGGCAAAAAGGTGGCCACAAATTTATGCGCCAGCTCCTATGACAGCTTAAATTAACTATTCCAGCATTTGGTGGATTACGTTTAAATATGTATGTAAGTTAAACTCACGTGGTTATACTGGCGGTCATCGTGAGCGAGGTGTTTCATATGTGCATTTTGTTATATTTTAATAAAATTTTTTTCTATTCTTTTCTATTGATAGGTTTTTACAACACAGTATTTGACTTTGTGATAAAGCTGACAGCCTGTCTACTGTATATAACTCGTGTACAGCTTGATGACACCAGGGAGTATGAGTGGTAAGTTTGACTTATAACGTGTTGAATTTCATTTTTTTTTAAATGATTTAAAAAATTTATGAAATGCTTTTAAATAATCATTTTAAATGGTCGAGACGCTTTTAGAACAGTGCATGTGTGCAAGTTCTGAATTTCAGTTGAGATCACTACGGGTTTCGAACCACCGACCCTACAATCAAGTACGTAATCAACAGTGATATATGTGTACAGTGTAGAGTTGGATATTTTTCTGTCCATATGAATGTAAATTGCACATATACATGTGTACACACATGTTTGTATACTTTTCCTCACATATGTACACACGTTTGTATATTTTTTGTATATTTTTTCATGTCTACACACATATTTGTGTATTTTTGCTTACATATCTACACATGTTTCTATATTTTTTTATCACATATCTACTTACATGTGTGTGTATTTTCTCACATGTCTACACACATGTTTGTGTTTTGTCCCAGTGGAGGCCATCGTTGTGAGAACGGCACAACGGCCATACCTGAGAGTGAGGAATACACCATGGTTTTCTCTTCAACCAGGATAAATTGGTGAGTCTGCTTTAGCTGAATTCCACATGTGAGCAAAACTGGCCATGCTCGTGGCTCAGCTTACAGTTCTGTTAATTATGACGTCATGGGCCCGGTTGTTCAAAAAAGTATTAGCTAATACCGGTATTAAGTCATATCATATATCCACGATTGTAAGAAAACCAAACAGCCAGTACAGTTGTACACAGACCAAACGAAAGGACAGCAGACACAATTTTTTTTGAACTAGTGTAAATCTGAAGACTTGGCTTAAAGTTCAATGTGGTATTAAGTTGAACAACTGGGCCATGGTGTGTATTATTCATGAATAACTAGGTGACATGCAGTCAGAATTTCTGTCGAATTAAACGCTTCTAACAAGTTAACATGTTTATGTGACGTACATCTTTGGCATGTTGAGGACAGCATTTCTCGAAAAGACTGAGTTGCAGATTAACGGTTGCAACAATGCAGATGTGTATTTCTGAAAGCTACGATTGGAACAGTGCAGATGTGTATTTCTGAAAGCTACGATTGGAACAGTGCAGATGTGTATTTCTGAAAGCTACGATTGGAACAGTGCAGATGTGTATTTCTGAAAGCTACGATTGGAACAGTGCTGATGTGTATTTCTGAAAGCTACGATTAGAACAGTGCAGATGTGTATTTCTGAAAGCTACGATTGGAACAGTGCAGATGTGTATTTCTGAAAGCTACGATTGGAACAGTGCTGATGTGTATTTCTGAAAGCTACGATTGGAACAGTGCAGATGTGTATTTCTGAAAGCTACGATTGGAACAGTGCTGATGTGTATTTCTGAAAGCTACGATTGGAACAGTGCAGATGTGTATTTCTGAAAGCTACGATTGGAACAGTGCAGATGTGTATTTCTGAAAGCTACGATTGGAACAGTGCAGATGTGTATTTCTGAAAGCTACGATTAGAACAGTGCAGATGTGTATTTCTGAAAGATACGATCGGAATAGTGCAGATGTGTATTTCTGAAAGGTACGATTGGAACAGTGCAGATGTGTATTTCTGAAAGCTACGATTACAACAGTGCAGATGTGTATATCTGAAAGCTACGATTGGAACAGTGCAGGTGTGTATTTCTGAAAGCTACGATCAAAACCGTGCAAATGTGTATTTCTGAAAGCTACGATTGGAACAGTGCAAATGTATATTTCTGAAAGCTACGATTGGAACAGTGCAAATGTTTATATCTGAAAGGTACGATTGGAACAGTGCTGATGTGTATTTCTGAAAGCTACGATTGGAACAGTGCTGATGTGTATTTCTGAAAGCTACGATTGGAACAGTGCAGATGTTTATTTCTGAAAGCTACGATTGGAACAGTGCAGATGTGTATTTCTGAAAGCTACGATTGGAACCGTGCAGATGTGTATTTCTGAAAGCTACGATTGGAACAGTGCAGATGTGTATTTCTGAAAGCTACGATTGGAACAGTGCTGATGTGTATTTCTGAAAGCTACGATTGGAACCGTGCAGATGTGTATATCTGAAAGCTACGATTGGAACAGTGCAAATGTGTATTTCTGAAAGCTACGCTGAGAAGAAAAAAAAAACAGATCTCACTTCTACCTTCTGTCCTTACGGTGTAGCTGGGAAATCTGGTCACTATACCGACACTGTCTTCCACTGTTTTCTCCGGGTTCCTCCAACCAGAAACCAGACCGTCGCTACATACAGAAAAAAATCTCGAGTACAGCATTAAACACCAACGAATCAGTCAATCAATCATTCAACCAATTACTCAATCTCTCACTCACTCACTCAGTCTTTGTCGATCTTAATTCTGGGCCAGTGACGTCAAATAAATTGCGATTAACATCACTGTATTTTCTTTACCTAATTCTGCAATGTCCTACATTTTAAGCATATGAGCGGTGGTAATCAAATTCTTGCTAAGATAAATGGAGAAGAAGCCGTATTTCACTGTCAATAGCGCCATCATTTGCCAAATGTTATCCTGTCGTCGCTGCTCTGCTTTTGTTCTCTATGCTATATGTGGCTATTTATATTCTTCACATCTTACTCCTGTATTCATCACCTGTCACATGCCGCATTATTTACAGATTCGCTTTTTTAACCTTGACTTCGAAATTCCAGTATATTATCACAGATATAAGCTGTGGCGTGATTGTGCTTTACGGAGCAATTGTATATGTTTTACACAGGTACTTGTTGCTGTGGGTACACAGACCCTTTCCCCTGTGGGTGTTGGAAGTGGGACTGTCAACTGTAACACTTATCAAGGCTCTCATCACAGTGTACGTCACCTACAAGGTATGGCCCAGCAACGACAGGACGTAAATGTACTGAAAAACGCAGGTTTTTTGGTGCTCTCAAGGCAGCCGTTGTACCTTAAGCATGGATCGTACTTAAAACAGTTCGCGATGTGCCATGCTAACATAAAGACCTTATCTTATATAGACAAACGTGAATCTTAACAAACAAAGCATGTAATTTGCGATTGCCAAAACGTGTGTATGTATAAATTAAAACAAAAACGCCTGTTTCCGTGATTTGGGTAACAAATAGAGTACTGTTCGGCCTTTTCTCTGGGCTCTTTACAATTTCTTTTGGTGTCCCTTTTTTGTGTGTGATCTTGACGCCTGTAGAGACGATCGTCTACAGGGAAAATAGAAGCCATTTCACATGTTCTGACTGACCAGGCAGCTGAATCTGATCAGTGACATCTTTCTTGTCTGTCCTTCACATGACCTTGCCCATGACCTTGTACAGAGGTTCATGGATGTCATGCTTCATACAGCAGTTTATTCCTCGATTCATGTACCTGAAAGTTCCTGGATCGGCCCAGGTTCTCCTCCACATATTGTGTTGCACAATATCGCGTTTCTAAAAGTCTGGAACACCGAGGAATTGTTTATGATCAGTAACAGCTTTATTCCCAAGCTTGAATGTACTTTGGCATTCAGCTCCTGGATCATACAGATTATTCCTGATTCACAAGGAAAGAAACAACTCCTAACCTGTTCCAGGGATTAGAACCACGTGGTGGCCAAGACTTATCACATAGTGACACAAACTTGTCTGGCCAAGCCAAGCTGATCGACTCCCAAAAGACCGAGAGTCTTCCAGCGGTGACTCTCTGACTAATTAATAGAATGCATTCAAATGTATTAGTTACGCAAACATGTATGATAAGTAACAGAGTGCCAATCACAAGAAATTAGGCAGCAATTTAAGCAATTATGTACAGCAAAATATTTCTCATCTATGGTAATGTAAAGCGCAACAAAAGGCAGTACAATTACATAAAAATACACAGCACAATACTTTAATGACGAAAATGGTTATGGATGACTACAGCCTTCCGAGACATTTGTACTTGTAAAACACGAGAGCGTTTATGCGAAAGGGTTCTGTAAACTTTATGCATATCTGCTTCAATGTATTTTGTACAGTCAGAGTTTCATTGTACATGATAACACAGTGCGTGAGCTTGACGTCATGCTTAGTCACGGTGTTAGCCTTCCACGCGAAATGCTTTGTACAGAATGAATAGAAGTTGTTGCCCCCAGGATCCATATATTTATTTATACATTTATTTATATGTTTATTTATTTCTTTCATTGGTGTTTTACGCCGTACTCAAGAATATTTCACTTATCTGAGGCCTGCATGATGATGGGAGGAAACCGGGCAGAGCCCGGGAAACCACGACCATCCGCAGTTTGCTGCCAGGCTTTTCCACGTAGGACCGGAGAGGAAACCAGCGTGAGCTGGACTTGAACTCACAGCGACCGCATTGGTGAGAGGCTCCTGAGTCATTACGCTGAGAATCCATATTACTTTGTCTTTTAAATATAAAGTAAAGCTAGGTGTACAGATCCAATTTTAGCTAACACTTCAGTGTCGTACATATAAATGGGTGTATTTTTTGTCATTTATTCCGCAGATGAGTCCTATGGAGAAAATTGTGGAGCCTTTCTTTGTGTTGGAGTTAGTATCCTCTGTGCCCATGATCGTTACAGTAAGCCAGTTTCCATGTAAACCATATTTTAGAACCTCTCTTATTTTGTAAGCTTTATTGTTGTATGGAAGGTGTATCAGAAGTAATCTTTGTAATCATACTTTTTCCTTTTTTCGATATTTTAGTTTGTAAATCGCCGGATTTGGCCGTGGGATATTGGCGTTGAATGCTATCGTTTTTTAGTTTTCTTGACATGTTTTTTCAAGGTCGTTGAGCTTGTGCCTCCATTACCTTGTAAAAACACTTTTTCTTACAACTGTGGTAAGTTTATGATCGAGAGATATTTTACCATATTATTCATCAGTGGTTTTCGAGTAGAATTCTGATGTCGTATTCGACGCTTATATTTCGTTTATTTTTCTCAATTTGCTTCTTCCATGCATATGTCACTGGTCGTGTGAAGAAATAGTTTGGATTTGCTTTCCTTTACCTGTTCTCACTCTGTATAATAACGCTTTGTTCTATTTCACTGTAATATCTGATCTCCAGTCTCCTCGTGCAAAACCTCGTACTATCTGGCGTTAACTGACAACGAGCGGACAGTCCTGTTGTTACGACACGTATATGACTTTCGTGAACTCTGATTACCTTTTTGAGAATTACATGCATGTGCTCGTATGTTTTCCAATGCTCCATTGTACGAAAGTTCACATATACAGGGTCACAATTCCCCTCACCCTAGTTTTGAACTGCCGTTTGTAGTTGGGTATTTCAAACTTTGTTTAATGGTTCCGCTACAAGATTGTCTGCTGGTTGCCAAGTAACGGGATACAGACGAGATTCTGCGAGACTACCTCTACCCCTAAACATGAGCCCTTTCATACAAGTGACACATTCTTGAGTACGGCGTGAAACACCAATAAACCAAAGAAACATACATTGGAAAGTAAAGCATCTTGCTGTGAATTCAGATCTGCATAGACCAAATCTATGCGAGGATAAGTCACAGCAGAGATATGACTACCTTTGTGAATTCGACGACTCTTCGCGATGTTTTGCTCGTATAATCAGTCACAGCTGGTTTTCTCAGATTCTTCAAGGATTCCATTTACGTAGATTGAAACCCAAAAAATTGTTTGCAGTCACACCTCAAATGACCCGTCGACTGGTATGCCGGACAGCTTATCGACGGTAGTCACCTGATAGCATAAAATCATAATGACCTTGCGCATACGATTAATGAAGATGGTTTATGATGCTTGCACAAACCCTAATGATCAGGATTCGTCAGAATTTGTCGATCGTAGCTGATCGCCATTAATTGTAACTGATCGCAGCTGGTTTTTGTACCTGTAAGAACCACCTTCGACCACTCCTACAACACCGCGAAGCGCTGGCGATATCTTCAGCTTCATCACGGTTCGCAAAGATCATCCACGATTCATCGGTAGATCACTCCAAGATTCGTGACAAATACCCTCGATTTTTGCCACGCAGGCTGACCGTAAATGCAGGTGTCACTGGGAATTTAATTCTCCCATTTCAACCGTTAACCTGGTCGCCCTTAATGTAAGATTATACAATCATAAGGCCCTTAATGGAAGATTATACAATCATAGGACCCTTAATGTAAGATTATACAATCATAGGGCCCTTAATGTAAGATTATACAATCATAGGTTTCGTTATCTGATTAGAATCTGTGTTACAATTTATCCAGGTCTGCTGGTGGCCATTGCGGAACCTGTACGTCCCCACCTTCCTCAACATCTGGCTTGCCAAAGAGGCTCTCGAGAGTCTATTTGTGAGTTATTACTATTCATCTGCTTTTGTTTTACTTGTTTATTTTTCTTATTATAGATGTCGTAAACGTTTATATATTGGACGAAAGTGGCCATTGGTTTAATAGAGATGAAGGCAAGACATACACCTGGACGCTGATGCTAGCGCTCAGTTGTTGGAAAGTGTATTAGCTAATACTGGTATTAAGTCGTACTTTATATTTAATTCTTTAGTCAAAGCCAACAACCAATGCAGTTCTCCAAAGTCAAACAGCAGCAGTTTCATTCATAATATAATGTTACACATTTTTGACATGAAGTACAAAATTGAAGATTTGACTTAAAGTTAAATCTAGTATTAAGTCTGAAACGAGTTTTGAACAACCAAGCCCTGTTCTCTAGGCGAGAATGATGTTTTGTTTTTAAGAATAACCATTTTTACAAATGCTAAATCTTGCTTGCAAATCAACAGTTTTACTTTGCAAAACCTATGTGCATTAAAAATTGGTTTGCGTAGAGATCTAGAAGAGAAAGGGTGTTTTCCAACAGGTAAATATATTCCAAATTATAACTGCAAAACGATGACAAACGTTTGGGGTATTTGTTGACAAAACGCTTCAAATTCTGTTGAATCCATTTTAACTGCAGCACGACCTTCACCTCACAAAGCAGAGGTTTCAGTGTATCGCGGTGACGATGTACCAGCAGATGTTGATTTTAACAGCTACCCTGGTCTGCCTCATCATTACCACGTAAGTCAGTAATTACATTTACAGCGTCTGAGGTAAATCGACAAGTGGCCGTATTTCGCCGGTTACGTGTGACCATTTGCCGGCTGTCACACTAATGTTGCTGCTCTGCTTTTTCTCTGTTTGCTGTACGTCTTAATTACATTGTATTCTTGCATACACCAGGATTGTGCTTGTGGACTGAGCATCTCCTAGACCTGGTCCCTCTGCATTGTTTTAATGGTACTGTGTGTTAAATGTGATGACCACCAGGTATTTTGAATAATTCTAGATCAGTGACATCCAATAAATTGCAGTTAACATCACTGCATTTGTTTTACCTAATTCTGCTTAAGTAATGGTACTATTGCGCGTGTAATTTGCTACAATTTATGCATTTACACGGACAGTTAGAATTAAACCCTAATTCGGGGAAATTGACATGAGACCCTATTTCACCGGTTACATATGACCATTTACCAGCCATTACGCTGTCGTCGCTGCTCTGGTTGTTCTCTCCGCACTGTACGTCTTAATTATATTACGTACCGTAGCAATCTGCTGTGTTGTGGTGTACATTGTACTTTCTACCTTGTCTGTTTAGCGCGTGTGTGATATTCAGTGTAACTTTCTGCTTTCAGTGTTTACTGTGTGTGTGGTATAAAGTGTACCTTTCTACGGTTTCTGTTTACAGCATGTGTGGCATTCAGTGCTGTTTTGTTTACAGCGTGTGTGGTATTCAGTGCTATTTCTGTTTTCAGCGTGCGTGTCATTCAGTGCTGTTTCTGTTTACAGCGTGTGTGGTATTTGGTGTAACTTTCTGCTTTCCGTGTTTACAGTGTGTGTGGTATACAGTGTACCTTTCTACTGTTTCTGATACAGCGTGTGTGGTATTCATTGATATTTCTGTTTACAGCATGTATGGTATTCAGTGCTCTTTCTGTTTACAGCGTGTGTGGTATTTGGTGTATCTTTCTGCTTTCAGTGTTTACAGTGTGTGTGGTATACAGTGTACCTTTCTACTGTTTCTGATACAGCGTGTGTGGTATTCATTGATATTTCTGTTTACGGCGTGTATGGTATTCGATGTTGCTATAATTGTTCCATTGTGCTTTCGAGAGCGTGTGTGGGTATTATACGTTTTATCTGTTTACACCGTGTGTGGTATTCAGTGTTATTTCTTTTTAAAGTGCATGTGGTATTCAGTCCTTTTTCTGTTTACAGCGCGTGTGGTATTCAATGCTACTTCTGTTTACAGTCCTTGTGGTATTAAGTGCTATTTCTGTAATACAGCGTGTGTGCAGTAAACAGTGCTATTACTGTTTACCTCATATGTACCTTTGTACTTCTCTTGTTTACAGCGTGTGTGGTATCCAGCACATCCAGCGGGCCAGTCAGCTGGAGCGGCTGTCGCTTTTTGAGTCGGTCTGGTTTGTTATCGTCACCTTCTCCACCGTGGGGTATGGGGACATCTCACCTGACATCTGGCTGGGGCAGCTTTTTATGATGCTCATGATCTGTGCAGCTTTTGCTTTCGTTCCCAGACAGGTTGGTGTTTTGTTTTTAGCCAGGAAATGGGGGAAAGTAGCAACATCGCCAATTATAGTAATCGACTATAGGTCTACATGTAGGCATTATACACTGGCTTCATGGCTTAGGTTTAACAATTCTTATTTTTCTTAAAGGGTTCATTTCTGTTTAAATATCAAATTTTGATAGTATTTATTTCTCTTTAAGAAGTTTTCAATGTTCGTTTCCTAAATTTGTGAATGATCTTCTTCCATGATGTTTGTGTGTTTCAAAATTATTGTTACCTTTATTAGTGTTTATGAAATAGTATTTTTCTCTGGCTGATTTATTTGAGGATTATATTTTACATTGTGTGTCATGCAGAGACTTAAATCTCCTCCAAAGTTTATTTAATGCGTGTATGCATTTCAGTTAGAGATTATAGCGTCCACTTGGATTGAGCGTCAGAAGGAGGGCGGGACTTTCAGTCAGCACAGGGCGTCACGCACTAAACACGTTGTCGTCTGTACCAGCACGCTCTCCGCCGATACGCTCATGGACTTCCTCAATGAGTTCTACGCTCATCCAAAACTAGAGGTATGGTGATGACAAGTTTATACCAATTAAACAATAGTGTGATTGGTGAAAATAGTTCATATGCTGAACTAAATGATCTCAGTTTGAAGGTTAGTAGTTCATCAGTGAGGGCTAATTTGACATTGCAAATTTACTGATAGTTGTTACTTTTGTTTTTAAACTAATCCGTTACCGTAAAATCAGATAATATGATTGAAAAGACAAAATAACATCGTTACAAAATTGGAATCTTTGTACGTGTAGCTCCTTACTTGGGCTTTTAGTCTCCGGTCTGGTGTACTGAGTCACACGAAAAAAAGAGTCCGTCAATAAATGAAACAGCCCTTGACCCGTTGTCCATTCCACTGAATCAAGTTTAGCCTAGAATCTGTCATTCGGCCTAAGCGATATTCCGACAGTTTCTGGACAATGCATGTTTCTTGGTCTCCAGTTTTATTTTTTTATTTATTTGATCGGTGTTTACGCTGCACTCAAGAATATTCCACGTTTACGACGGTGGCCAGTATTATGCTGGAAGGAAACCGGGCAGAACCCGAGGGTGAAACCAACGACCATTCGCTGGTTGCTGTCGCACCTTCCAACATACGGCCGGAGAGGAATGTTCCCGAATTGGACATTAACATGAGCTCATCAACTTAAATACAGCGTTATTTATAATCTTTTGTCTGGCTCCTGTCGGAAGCCATCCAGCTAAAGTTCGGTCGTCCCACTTACCAGTGGAATGGCAGACACAATCCAGCTAAAGCTCGGTCGTCCCAGTGACCAGTGGGATGGCAGACACAATCCAGCTTAAGTTCGGTCGTCCTACTGACGAGTGGGATGGCAGACACAATCCAGCTAAAGTTCGGTTGCTCACTGACCAGTGGAATGGCAGACACAATCCAGCTAAAGCTCGGTCGTCCTACTGACCAGCGGGATGGCAGACACAATCCAGCTAAAGTTCGGTCGTCCTACTGACCAGCGGGATGGCAGACACAATCCAGCTAAAGTTCGGTCGTCCTACTGACCAGCGGGATGGCAGACACAATCCAGCTAAAGTTCGGTTGCCCACTGACCAGTGGGATGGCAGACACCATCCAGCTAAAGCTGGTTCGGCTACAGCTTTCGATCAGGAGATTTGTCAGATACCCGTATGTGATGCAATAGCCAGGTTTCCTTCACCTCAAAAAACAAAAAAAATGATCTCCATCGTATGAGATAAAAAATTCATGATGACTCATATTGTTGTCTTGTTTGTCTTGTTTGTCTTGTTTTGGCGTGAATCATTGTAATGATTGGAACGCCAACAATTTTATATGTGTCTGTCTGTCTGTATGCTACAGAGCCGATGTTCCCTACAATGTTTTTGGCTGCAAATACCAGCTCTGTACGATGTTGTTATTGTTGGTCATTGGTAATTTTTTTTTGTTTTAATATAGTCCATATTCCAGAGTTGACTATTCTATTGACATTGTTTCTGGATTAGCTTCAAATGTAAAGTAATATAATAAGAAAGACTGCGCTCTTCTCCTTGTTGCCAGGATCACATGGTAGTGTTGCTCTCCCCCCAGCGAACTGGACCTCACCATGCAGACCATCCTGAGGGACCCCAAATGGGTCAACAGGGTCATGTACATACGGGGGTCCGCGCTGAAAGACGCCGATCTCTCACGTTGTAGGTAAGACCGTTGTAGGGTCATATATTTATTTATTTGATTGGCGTTTTACGCCGTACCCAGGAATACATCACTTATACAACATCGGCTATCATTATGGTGAGAGGAAACCGGGCAGAGCCCGGGCGAAACTCATGACGATCTGTAGGTTGTAGGGGCCTACAGGCAGAGCCTATCCGTCCCACACGGTGCAATTGTGGTACCGACTTTAGTAATATTCAGCAAAAAGAAACTGTTTGTGAACTGAGGTTCGCTGTTATTAGAAGGGGACAGATTGTATGAAACTGATGTTGTCCTATTTTGGTTCGAATAGTGACGATCGATATGTTCACAGATCAGATCACACCATATTCTCGGTCATATTCGCAGCAGAGTATTTCCTCACTGTATGGTTGATACATTTCTTGGAGAGGATAACCTACTAAGCTCTTCGCCATATGTGAACAGATATCAGGAGTGACAAACTGCTATTTGGGGTGACGAATCATTACTGTATATTTGTAAGCGCGTTGTTTTCAGCTGTGCATGTATATCTAGTGTAAGAAAATCTGAGGGATGTATCGAAAGTGAATGCAAATTTAAATTCTTCGTCGCAAATGAACTACGGTATGGAAATCCGATTCTGACATTACGGGGTTATGGGTTGTTTACATTACGTGGTCATGTTTTGTTGACATTACGTGAACATGGGTTGTTGACATTACGCTCTCATGGGTTGTTGCCATTACGTGATGATAGATTGTGGTATAATGTAAAAAATTGCGACATTGTTTCCTTCGCTCTGGAAATGACGGAGATTTTTGAACTGGTAAAACTGGTAAAGCTAAAGAACTGGCTTTTTCTGTTTTTCTTCAGTTTAATCGTTACTTTGCAGAATCCAAGTCTCTGAGGCGTGTTTTATTTTGGGAAACAGAACAAATGTGGACAAAGATGCTGCAGTAAGTGTGTCTTTTTCTTTCAGCTGATTTGCCATAATAATGGATACGAACTATCTCTTGATAAAATTGTCGCTGATCTTTCACATCTATATCCATACCTTATCTTAACAATAAGATAACACGTTTGGTAACAAGTATGTAACAAGTATGTAATTAAACTGTGAGTTAATTTAGCAAAGTAACATTGTTAACATTGTTCAATTTAAAGATGAATTATTCACTTTATGTTTATAAAAGAAATAGTTAGGAAATTTTGACAGTTCTGACTCGATGTTACAGGATAATAATTCCATCCTGCTTCATGTTATAGGACCATTACATCACTCTGTTTTAATGTTGTAGGCTCATCACATCATTCTGTTTTATTGTTGTAGTAACATTACATCACTGTGTTTTATTGTTGTAGGCTCATCACATCACTCTGTTTTATTGTTGTATTGTTGTAGGCTCATCACATCACTCTGTTTTAATGTTGTAGGACCATCACATCACTCTGTTTTAATGTTGTAGGACCATCACATCACTTTGTTTTATTGTTGTAGGACCATCACATCATTGTTTTATTGTTGTAGGACCATCACATCACTCTGTTTTGTTGTTGTAGGACCATCACATCACTCTGTTTTGTTGTTGTAGGACCATCACATCATTCTGTTTTATTGCTGTAGGACCATCACATCATTCTGTTTTATTGTTGTAGGCTCATCACATCACTCTGTTTTGTTGTTGTAGGACCATCACATCATTCTGTTTTATTGTTGTAGGACCATCACATCACTCTGTTTTATTGTTGTAGGACCATCACATCACTGTTTTATTGTTGTAGGCTCATCACATCACTCTTGTTTTGTTGTTGTAGGCTCATCACATCACTCTTGTTTTGTTGTTATAGGCTCATCACATCACTGTGTTTTATTGGTGTAGGCTCATCACATCACTGTTTTATTGTTGTAGGACCATCACATCACTCTGTTTTAATGTTGTAGGACCATCACATCACTCTGTTTTATTGTTATAGGCTCATCACATCACTCTGTTTTAATGTTGTAGGACGATCACATCACTCTGTTTTAATGTTGTAGGACCATCACATCACTCTGTTTTAATGTTGTAGGACCATCACATCACTGTTTTATTGTTGTAGGACCATCACATCACTCTGTTTTAATGTTGTAGGACCATCACATCACTGTTTTATTGTTATAGGCTCATCACATCACTCTGTTTTAATGTTGTAGGACCATCACATCACTCTGTTTTAATGTTGTAGGACCATCACATCACTCTGTTTTATTGTTGTAGGCTCATCACATCACTCTGTTTTATTGTTATAGGCTCATCACATCACTCTGTTTTATTGTTATAGGCTCATCACATCACTCTGTTTTATTGTTGTAGGACCATCACAATCACTGTGTTTTATTGTTGTAGGACCATCACATCACTCTGTTTTAATGTTGTAGGACCATCACATCACTCTGTTTTCCATGTTGTAGGCTCATCACATCACTCTGTTTTATTGTTGTAGTAACATTACATCACTGTGTTTTATTGTTGTAGACTCATCACATCATCCTGTTTTATTGTTATAGGACCATCACATCATTCTGTTTTATTGTTGTAGGAACCATCACATCCTGCTTTCATGTTGCGGGACCATCTTATTATCTTGTTTTCAAGTTGTAGGACTATTATGTTTTCATGTTGTAGGACCATCATATCAGCCTGTTTTTTTTGTTGTAGGTCCATCATTTCAGCTGTTTTTTAAGTTGTAGCACCATTAAGTTTTCATGTTGTAGGACCATCATATCAGCCTGTTTTCATGTTGTAGGACCATCATATCAGCCTGTTTCCATGTTGTAGGAACATTATATCTGCCTGTTTTTATGTTGTAGGACCATCATATCAGCCTGTTTTCATGTGGACCATCATATCAGCCTGTTTTTATGTTGTAGGACCATCATATCAGCCTGTTTTCATGTTGTAGCACCATTATGTTTTCATGTTGTAGGATCATCTTATGATCCTGTTTGCATGATGTAGGGTCATCTGGTTATCCTGTTTTCATGTTGTAGGACCATCATATCTGCCTGTTTTCATGTTGTAGGACTATTATGTTTTTATGTTGTAGGACAATCATATCAGCCTGTTTTCATGTTGTAGCACCATTATGTTTTTTTTATGTTGTAGGGCCATCATATCAGCCTGTTTTCATGCTGTAGGACCATCCTGTTTTCATGTTGTAGGGTCATCACCTTCTCTTGTTTCATGTTGTAGGATCATCACATTATCCTGTTTTCGTGTCGTAGGATTATCATACCATCCTTTTTTCATGTTGTAGAACTATTAAATTATCCTGTTTTCATGTAGGATAGGACTATCACCTTCTCTTGTTTTCATGATGTAGGATCAGCTCACAATCTTGTTTTCATGTTGTAGGACTATCACATCACCCTGTTCTCTTGTAGTATAGGACTATCATATCCTCTTACTTCTAGGTAGTATAGGACTATCACATCATCCTGTTTTCAGGTAGTATAGGACTATCACATCATCCTGTTTTCATGTTGTAGGACTATCACATCACCCTGTTTTCATGTTGTAGGACTATCACATCACCCTGTTCTCTTGTAGTATAGGACTATCATATCCTCTTACTTCTAGGTAGTATAGGACTATCACATCATCCTGTTTTCAGGTAGTATAGGGCTATCACATCATCCTGTTTTCATGTAGTATAGGGCTATCACATCATGCTGTTTTCGTGTAGTATAGGGCTATCACATCATCCTGTTTTCATGTAGTATAGGACTATCACATCATCCTGTTCTCATGTAGTATTGGACTATCACATCATCCTGTTTTTATGGTATAGTCTCACCACACAATCTTGTTTTCATGTTGTAGGATCAGCACATCATCCTGTTTTCGTGTAGTATAGGACTATCGCATCCTCTTGTTTTTGATGTTGTAGGATCAGCACATCATCCTGTTTTCATGTAGTATAGGACTATCACATCATCCTGTTTTTGATGTTGTAGAATCAGCACATCCTCCTGTTTTCATGTAGTATAGGACTATCACATCATCCTGTTTTTGATGTTGTAGGATCAGCACATCATCCTGTTTTCATGTAGTATAGGACTATCACATCCTCTTGTTTTTGATGTTGTAGGATCAGCACATTATCCTGTTTTCATGTAGTATAGGACTATCGCATCCTCTTGTTTTTGATGTTGTAGGATCAGCACATCCTCCTGTTTTCATGTAGTATAGGACTATCGCATCCTCTTGTTTTTGATGTTGTAGGATCAGCACATTATCCTGTTTTCATGTAGTATAGGACTATCGCATCCTCTTGTTTTTGATGTTGTAGGATCAGCACATCATCCTGTTTTCATGTAGTATAGGACTATCACATCCTCTTGTTTTTGATGTTGTAGGATCAGCACATTATCCTGTTTTCATGTAGTATAGGACTATCGCATCCTCTTGTTTTTGATGTTGTAGGATCAGCACATCCTCCTGTTTTCATGTAGTATAGGACTATCACATCCTCTTGTTTTTGATGTTGTAGGATCAGCACATTATCCTGTTTTCATGTAGTATAGGACTATCACATCCTCTTGTTTTTGATGTTGTAGGATCAGCACATTATCCTGTTTTCATGTAGTATAGGACTATCACATCATCCTGTTTTTGATGTTGTAGGATCAGCACATTATCCTGTTTTCATGTAGTATAGGACTATCACATCATCCTGTTTTTGATGTTGTAGGATCAGCACATCCTCCTGTTTTCATGTAGTATAGGACTATCGCATCCTCTTGTTTTTGATGTTGTAGGATCAGCACATCATCCTGTTTTCATGTAGTATAGGACTATCACATCATCCTGTTTTTGATGTTGTAGGATCAGCACATCATCCTGTTTTCATGTAGTATAGGACTATCGCATCCTCTTGTTTTTGATGTTGTAGGATCAGCACATTATCCTGTTTTCATGTAGTATAGGACTATCACATCATCCTGTTTTTGATGTTGTAGGA
The DNA here is from genome assembly GCF_032854445.1 of Liolophura sinensis. Classification (NCBI taxonomy): domain Eukaryota; kingdom Metazoa; phylum Mollusca; class Polyplacophora; order Chitonida; family Chitonidae; genus Liolophura; species Liolophura sinensis. The sequence goes on along the minus strand of NC_088297.1, from coordinate 23,712,445 downwards.
TCAGCACATCCTCCTGTTTTCATGTAGTATAGGACTATCGCATCCTCTTGTTTTTGATGTTGTAGGATCAGCAAACAATCTTTTTGTTTTCATGTTGTAGGACTATCACATCACCCTGTTTTCATGTAGTATAGGGCTATCACATCATCCTGTTTTCATGTAGTATAGGACTATCACATCATCCTGTTTTTATGTTGTAGGATCAGCATACCATCCTACGATCCTGGGCGGTGAAGGACTTTGCCCCTAATTGTCCTCAGTATGTCCAGATCTTCAAGCCAGAGAGCAAAATCCACGTCAAGTTCGCAGGTACACACTACATGTATATACTCAGGAATGCCTTAGTCGCTGCTGTCCTTTAGGATACCGTACTTGTTCTCTACCATATCGTATAGGTTCTCTACAATAGCGTATTTTTGTTCTCCACGACACCCGATTTTCTACGATTTACTTAAACATGCTTCTTTCTTGACACCATTTAGCTACAAACATTCCACTATGCCCATAACGAGCGACTTTCCTTACACCATTTAGCTACAAACGTTCCACTATGCCCAAAGCCAGCTACTTTCTAGACACCATTTAGATACAAACGTTTCACTATACCCAAAACTAGCTCCTTTCTTGACATCATTTAGCTACAAAACTTCCACTATTCCCAAAACTAGCTACTTTCTTGTCATCATTTAGCTACAAACGTTCCACTATGCCCTGAGCTAGCTACTTTCTAGACACCATTTAGCTACAAACGTTTCACTATGCCCAAAACTAGCTATTTTCTTGACACCATGTAGCTACAAACCTTCCACTATACCCAAAGCTAGCTACTTCCTTGACATCATTTAACTATAAACGTTCCACTATGCCCAAAACTAACAACTTTCTTGACAGCATTTCTTGGCACCATTTAACTGCAAATATTCGACTATTCCCAAAGCTACTACTTTCTTGACACCATTTAGATACAAACGTTCCAGTATCAGTACCATTTAGCTACGAACGTTCCACTACGCCCAAAACCAGCTACTTTCTTGACACCATTTAGCTACAAACGTCCCACTATGCCCCAAACTAGCTTTTTTCTTAACACTATTTAGATACAAACGTTCCAGTATCAGTACCGGTTGTATTTTTAGACACCATTTAGCTACAGTCGTTACAAATGTATGCGATACTTGTATAATTATCGGTCGCGTTGTTTGAATCATATGGCCACAATCCGTCCTTTCGTAGCAGGACTGCACAACAGACACCACTGAGCTACTACCGTTCAAATCCTTTTGGAACGATAGTAGCCTTTCGGGCTGTACAGAGCGTAGCTACGTTTTGAAGAAGACAATCCGAACCAAGTATGTCTCAAACAAATTCTTACTTGTTTGGACATGAAATACCTTTCATTATAAAAATATGAGCATACTTTTCCTTTCTCATAACTTGAACTGATTTCCGTTCTGTGTTTGGAAAACAACAGTTCATTACTTTGAATTATTTAAAGGATTGTTCCAAACCAAGAATTGTTTATTGTTTTGCTTTATTTAAAAAAAGGCTTTAATTGCACCCAGTTTTTTTTTTTAAAATTAAATGTGATACGTATTGGCTTCCCTAGACAATTACAGTGATGTCACATTTGTTGTTCCAGAGCACATCGTTTGTGAAGATGAGTTTAAGTATGCCCTACTGGCCAACAACTGTCTGTATCCAGGGTTATCTACCCTCGTCACACTGCTTCTGCACACCTCCAGGGGAGAGTAAGTATACTTGAATCACCATCAGGTTCCAAAAACAACAGCAAGCTTTACAGTAGACGTCGAAACGAACATTCGTATACCAGTAGTCAGCCATGATGAGTGGTACAGGTCTATGATAAAAAGACCAATATCCAAAAACAGGAAAAACCACCATGGAAATATGAAAGTATACAAAGTACGAAATTAGGACCGATTTATGCAAAGAGGAAAGTCGAAGGGAAGGAAAGACGCAAGGAATGTTTTAGACGAATGGATAAAATCAGTATCATGCTGTCGTGTACCATGATAGGTATTGTCATAAATCAAACTATGTATCAAAGTTGAGTTTTGATTACAACTGTTCATATATCTATGCAATGTGTCGTCTTTTTCACCACGAAGAAAAAAGTGGATTTAGAATTCAACCATTGTAAAAGTTAAGAAACTTCGGGTGAAGGTGTTTGATGGAATACCGTTGACAGATTAAGCTTTCTGTGAATGGTTGCGTCTTTTCTGGTTTGTATAAGCCTTTGTCTTGGTGAAACATTGCCTTGTTGTCTAGAGAGGGTCAGGGAGCAGCGGAGAAGTGGCAGCAGATCTACGGACGTCACTCCGGCAATGAGATTTACCATATTCAGCTCAGCAACAGCATCTTCTTCCGGCAGTACAAGGGCTGGTTGTTCACAGAAGCTGCGGTGGATAGTCATCAACGGTACGTACAATGAGGACAATTCCACACAAAAAAACATTTTTGACTGAAAACTAAAAATCAGTCAGTTATTGGTACAGTAAGTTGTTGAAACTTTAACCGAGGTATCATAAGATGACATTGATGACGTGGCCCAAATTTTAATTGATAGGTCACAAGAATAAGATCCTTAATCGTATTTTCAGATTTTAAAATCTCGTCTAAACGGTTAGGTTTTTTGGTAGGCCTACTGAAAGTTAATGGAATTTGAACGCAGCTGTCTCAAAGTGACAGTAATGATGAGATCGCAATTTAAATTTGTACGGCACAAAAATAAATTCCTTAATCCTATTTCAAGCTAGGACAAAACTGTAAACGTTGCCATCCATGTCTATTACCATCAGTTATTTACGTGTGTGACAATTTTCCTCTCCGTAGATTCGGTGTGTCTCTAGTTGGCGTGGAGGACCGTAGAAGCGTTGATCCTCGTCTCTTGCTTAACCCTGGATCCTCCTACATCCTCAAAGATTCGGACATCTGTTTCTACCTGAGCGTGACCGAGGAGGAGTATTCCAAGATCGTCACAGATCCGGTCGTCCGGGACAAAGTTCGGGCAGTCAAAGAGGAGATCAATCGTATGTACACGGACAAAGATATGGGTTAAATATGTGCTGTATGCGTGAGAGGCGTTTTTACATTATCCCATGTGTTAGTTTGGATTTTTTCACATCCCATGTGTTAGTTTGTATAGGTGTCGTAAACATTCTCACTAAAATCAGACCTCCCTATACTGACTTGTCGCTAACTATATCCAAGCAAGCACTTCCTCCGAGATGGTTCGTCTTCTTTGTATGGGGAGATCAAACCTCAGTACCAATCAAAATCGTTTCAATACAGCAAATAATAAGTACAGGCGTATGAGTATCTCTTCAGAAGCCACAAGTAAATATAGTGAGCGATTTACGACAAGTGACAATGCATTGATTGGACCTAATTTTCGTGAGATTTGTGTTCTACATGTTTTTCACCTGAATGTTGTGCTCCACGCTTTCAGTTGTTACTTGCAAGTTCCACCGAAGTCCACAATTCATCTAGCCATCAAATAAGACTTTCTTTTGTAGCAGTGTAATTTATCATGTCTGAAAATCAAATAGTTTTGTCAAAATTAAATGACAGATATACCAAGTGTAATGTTGCTTTTGACACCAAATTTATCATATGAAACTCAATCCGTAAAAATATCGCTTCGTCAAGTTGGAAAGTTATAAAATGTCTAGTTTGGCATATTTGTATGTCTCGAAAGATAATCCGGGCCAAATGTTAAGGAAAAGAATTTCAGGAGAGGAGTGTATGTTTTTTCAGATACAAATATGCTGAGGTCAGCCTGTAAAGTGATGGCGAATCATACAACAAAAATGGTGGAAAATATTCACTTCTCCCAGACAGAAAACCACCGTGGTTAGTACCCTGAACCACAACCTGTCAAACTGTGGTCTTACACAAATGTGGTTGGCTGGTCAGGGATCACGTGTATATAGGCTTGGGGTGCGAGGAGAGCTAGTTCTGTGGTAACATTGAATGAAGACTGCCTATGCTAAATATGCGCAATATCTCATTAATACAAACACGTAGATCTCTATAACCAAATTTCAATCAATTGCAATTTATCACCTTTACTTTGGCTTCATCCTCGTCTGTTGCTGCGGACACAAATGTACTATTGCATGCCAAATAAACTAACCCGTTATGGTATAGGTTTTTATATCAACATTTTATAAACTTTCCAAATTGTCAGTTCGCTTGTTCCCTTGTGTGGCTACAGAGAACCGGTGTCACATTGTGGTACTTTAAATCTAACTGATGTATTTTAATTACTTGTTTTACTGGTGACAAATTATCACAGTTTCGCTTCCTTGACGGATGTCAGGTTATTGGGCACATGTAGTAAACCACCTGCCCCGTGGTTTAAAGCTTAAGCCTCATCGCAGAGAGATGGATTCGAACCTCTAACCTGAAAGGTCAAGGGGCGACTGGCAGCAGTAGGAAATGGGCTCCTAGTCAAAGAGATTTAAAAGACTCAGACTCATTGACTTGAATGGATGGCCATAAAAACAGAAATGCGTCGCTGGAATCTTTTTTATGGACAAAGACTGTTTATACAAACTCATGAGCCTGTAAGGAGTTGCGTTTTTTGTATAGATGGTCATCAGAAATGTAAGCGGTTTACCATAGACATATTACCGGGCATCATAGCATGGCTTTGTATAACAGTCTTTTGCAAGATGACCTGATTGTTAACAGTTGCAGCAAATGTCAATGCTTTTTATTCGGTCAGCTGTGACTCGGCTGCAATGAGCTAAATCTCCCAGTCAGCTTCTCTCTTCATTAATGATTTAACAAATCAAATATTCATCACCATTTTCAACTATCGCTATAGCCCTGTCTATACGCAATATACAACATTTACCGCTGGTGGTATGTATGCTTCACAACTTCTGAACGATTCTCCTGCACTTCGTTGTGTACTGTTACTATAGTGAGATGTGTGTGGTCAATATGCATGATATGATAGACAATTGCATAGAGAATAAAACGAGAGCAGCGACGACAGTGTGATAGATGTACAGCATAGAGAATAAAACCAGAGCAGCGACGACAGTGTGATAGACGTACAGCATAGAGAGTAAAACCAGAGCAGCGACGATAGTGTGATAGACGTACAGCATAGAGAGTAAAACCAGAGCAGCGACGACATTGTAATAGACGTGCAGCATAGAGAGTAAAATCAGAGCAGCGGCAACATTGTGATAGACGTACAGTATAGAGAGTAAGGCATGAGCAGCGACGACAGTGTGATAGACGTAGAGCATAGAGATTAAAACCAGAGCAGCGACGACAGTGTGATAGCCGTACAGCATAGAGAGTAAAACCAGAGCAGCGACGACATTGTAATAGACGTGCAGCATAGAGAGTAAAATCAGAGCAGCGGCAACATTGTGATAGACGTACAGTATAGAGAGTAAGGCATGAGCAGCGACGACAGTGTGATAGACATACAGCATAGAGAGTAAAACCAGAGAAGCGACGACAATGTGATAGACGTAGAGCATAGAGAGTAAAACCAGAGCAGCGACGACAGTGTAATAGACGTACAGCATAGGGAGTAAATCCTGAGCAGAGACAACGTGATAGTTGGGAAATGGTCACACGTAACCGATGAAACTCGGCATCTTGTCAATTTACGTCATTTAGTTCTATACGCATGTAACTGTCTGGATTGATAATGCATCGCTTGCCCACCTACACACTTATTTTAATACATGCCATTGCATATGCTCACTCTGTGTTCACAACAACATATCAGCATGCAAAATCTAACACTGACACTTGTATAATTTGTAGGAAAAGCATTACTTGATCCTTTGTGCATTTTGTGTTAATGGCATTTTACTGGAGACGCATTTCGTGACAATTTGTGAGAATGAAGCAGTAAAGAAATAATAGCCATGTATTTCAGCTTACAGAAATGGAGAGCTGTTAGTAAAGTTTCTCAACGTACAAAAGTCGATATGTATAACCGACGTAAATCAGTAATTGTGACAAATTTCACGCACATAAATCAGTGGCTGTGAAGTACTTCAGCATTCATACATCAGTAGCTCTTACTTTATTCAGCCGCGATAAATCAGCAGCTGTTATGTATTTCAGCCCTGAAAAATCAGCTCGTGTTATATATTTCAGCTGTTATAAATTAGTAGTTATGTATTTCACCCTTGATAAATCAGCATGTGTTAGGTATTTCACCCTTGATAAATCAGCAACTGTGAAGTATTTCAGCCCTGATAAATCAGTAGCTGTTATGTAATTCAGCCCTCGTAAATCAGTATCTTGTATGTATGTATTTCAGCCCAAATGGCGCTGGAGTTACAGAACCTTAACCAAGAGGAAGAAGAGTCGGGAAACGAGTATGAGGATGACAGTGTCTTCTCACGTTCCATGTCGGATAACTCTCTTCAGTTGTCTCCCTTGGCCCCGGTGATCCACGTGACAGGTCCAGAGGGCGATGAATGCGAAGAAGGCGTGGAGGACCCGCTTCTGCACGGACAAGAGGACTCAGTTAAGGATTCGGGGACGGAGTTGGACAGATCTGGAGACGGCGACGGTGTCCTTAATATTTATCCGGACATGGGGCAAGAAGGGTAAGCGCGGAGTATATAGTTTGAAAGAACTTGGCATAAAGAGTAAAACGAGAGCAGGGATTAACAGTATGATAGGTGGCAAATGGTTACACGAAACTGGTACAATCGGACCACCTTTCAGATTACCTCATTTAGTATTCTATTCTAACTTTTCATGTACATGCTTAAAGGTATCAACTTACACACTCCTAGGCTTGACCCTTGATTATCATTTACCCTCTGCTGGGATAAGAGAAGAATGGCATGAGTACATACGCATTATCATCAATTTATGATCAATGTTTTCCCTGATATGAAACAAGATCCTAGGCCTACTGTGTACCTACTGTGTACTCACCAGCTGCTGACCACATTTTACCCTCATTCGGCAAACAAGGGAAAAGACACCATGATAAAGTGGTGCCAGCAATGATTGTTTTCGTTGACATAGGATGAGATAACGAAAGGTTTATCATTGGACAAGGGGGGTAAGGGTAACCTGCATAATGACCAAGTGGTGACGTATGATTCACCCTTACCGAAACGGGCGGATAACAAATAAGTGAATTAAGGTCAAGTAATGTTAGTTGTGTGCTATGAGTTTTATATTTACCAAGCTATTGAGTGTGTTTATTGTACAGGATGTGCACTGATATCTAACCCTCGACCATGCTACACAAGGTTGATCTGTTTCTGATATGATTTACAGTGCTGTGTGTTTGTTGTACAGGATGTGCACTGATATCTAACCCTCGACCATGCTACACAAGGTTGATCTGTTTCTGATATGATTTACAATGCTGTGTGTTTGTTGTACAAGATGTGCACTGGTGTTCCGCTCACGTCGATGTCCATTGGTACACAAGGTTGATATGCCTCTGATATGATTTACAGTGCTGTGTGTTTGTTGTACAAAATGTGCACTGGTGTTCCGCCCACGTCGATGTCCATTGGTACAAGAGGTTGATATGCCTCTGATATGATTTACAATGCTGTGTGTTTGTTGTACAGGATGTGCACTGGTGTTCCGCCCACGTCGACGTACATTGGTACACAAGGTTGATATGCCTCTGATATGATTTACAGTGCTGTGTGTTTTTTGTACAGGATGTGCACTGGTGTTCCGCCCACGTCGATGTCCATTGGTACAGATGGTTGATATGCCTCTGATATGATTTACAATGCTGTGTGTTTGTTGTACAACATGTGCACTGGTGTTCCGCCCACGTCGATGTACATTGGTACACAAGGTTGATATGCCTCTGATATGATTTACAATGCTGTGTGTTTGTTGTACAAGATGTGCACTGGTGTTCCTCCGACGTCGATGTACATTGGTACACAAGGTTGATATGTTTCTGATATGATTTACAGTGCTGTGTGTTTTTTGTACAGGATGTGCACTGGTGTTCCTCCGACGTCGATGTACATTGGCACCAAAGAGACAATATGTCACCTGGTGGCGGACAGACGTCAGGATTGCTGCCTCCGATGGGATCAGGTGAGTGTCAGGTTTTAGAGCCTGTGTCACACGGTTGGTGGGTGCTCGGGGTTGGGGTGGGGGCGTTGCCTGAGTGGTGCTAACACACACCAGAAGCTGGTTCATCCCCAATGGCGGGGATTTATGTTCGCGATTTTTTTTTATAGAATATCAACCTTCATTGTGCAGATGATTGCACGCTTTTCTGTTACACACATTCGGGATAGCCACGGGGATACGCAGCTTATCATCCACTCTGGTTTTCCGTGCCCGAAGTTGTTACTACTCCAGCACGACGCAATGACCCAGGAACTCTCATCAGTACGGTCGCTGTGAGTTCAAGCCCAGCTCATGCTGGCTTCCTCTCTTGCCGTGTATGGAAAGGCCTACCAGCAACCTGCGGACGGTCGTGGGTTTTCCCCAGGCTCTGCCCGTTTTCCTCCCACTATAATGCTGGCCGCCGTTGTATAAGTTAAATATTCTTGAGGATGGCGTAAAACATTAATCAAATAAATAAATATCATTCATTCCTTATAGAGAAATAAGCTCGACATAGACTCTTTGTTCGTAAAAGTAGAGAAATATATACTTATTCCTACGACTGGTTTTTAACGTGATATTCAAGAATATTCGATGGCGGCTAGCTTCGTGTTTGGCGAAAACCGGATAGCCTGAAGAAAACACCCGTCCTTTGGCAAATTACCGGCGAACTTTCAGTGTGTGACTTTCAGTTATGCACACCATATTAGTGGAGAACAAGGCAATGGTACATTGCACTAATTGACTGCAGGTGCGTCGTCGACCACTTATTGCACGAAGGCATCGTGAACAATGAGGGGTCGGAGGGGGGCAGCATATACACAATTTCCCTGTCCTCTCTGCGTCCAAACAGACATTCGTATACCAACCGACAACCAAAATGAACGTTCCGGGTCAATAATTAAAGATGCCAACTCCCAAAACGATGCTTAACACAAACCACCAAAAAACTGAGGAAGTATATACCAAGTACGAAACAAGGACAGAATCAAGAGAAGGGGTCATTACTTTTCGATGTTGTTGTTGGAAAGAAACAAGGTATGTTGGGCCAGTGAATTGGATGGTTCGTGAACGTCTGAGCTACTGACAAAAAGACTACTATGCGGAGGCTCTAGCTGCTACGCCACCGAAGCAGTCAATACGGTGTATATATAATAAGAGCTGCTAACACGGATTCCTCAGACAGCACCCGAACAGCCGCCGGTACAACCAGCGTATCCAGCTCGACTTGATAGAAGCCAGAAGATCGTTTATTGTATCAAATAGACTTGCTTGTCCCTGTCTTCGAAAATGTGTAGAAAATAATGCAATTTCCCTTCTATACCACCGACCTATATGAACACTGCTCATTCAAGCACTCCCTCTGGACACTAGCTTGTACATCTTCTCCACGGAGACGCCTAAATGGATAACAGTTATGTGGGATGAGCTTACCTCTGTTTCTGAATACGTGTTGAGAACAATGCAATTTGCCTTGTATGCCAAAGACCTGGGAACATAGATGTTCAAACACGCACGGTGGATGGTTGCGGAGAAAATTAGCTTCTCATTCTCACCAGTGGGAAGCCAGGAGAAATAAATTGTACGGTATATAACGCCACTGTCTTTGCTGGAATGATGTGGGTCATTTTGTATTCTACAGGCCTGTGAACGGTGTTCTTTTAAACACACCTCGTCCAGGGAGAGTTGTCGAGAAAATTAGCTTGTCGTCCTCATTTAAACGTAAGAGCGACCCAGGGGAAAATATAGATTGTAGATAAAATAAATTTGCCTCTCTACCTTTGAATTCAGTAATCTGAAGTTTATTATATTAAGCCAATACAGAATTCTCGTTTTTCGCATCTGTTTATTTATTTAGCCTCGAAGTCGGTAGATCCGGGATCAAACCCGGATCGGGTCATACCAAAGACTTTAAAAATGGTATTTGTTGCTGCCTCGCGGGTAAAGAAAATGCATGGTTGACCCGGAGTCAGTATCATGTGACTGGGTTGGGGTGTCGTGCCTGGTGTCTTCAGCATGATACTTCAGTGGCGGCAGAACCTTAGCGTTATGAACTCGCCCTGTCACAAGAAGTTACAGTATATGTACACACACGTAATGACCCCTCGTGGTCATATGGCTGAAAAATTGCTAAGTACCGCGTTAGACCCACAGCATACATACATACATACATATATTTATTTACGTCGTACTCAGGAATATTTCCCTGATACGACGGCTGCTAGCATTGTGGTAGTAGGAAACCGGACCCTTGAACTCATAGTGACCGTACTGATGAAAAGCTCTTGAATCCTTGTATAGCTAGAAGGCTAACCACTCAGCCAGGGAGTCCATCCCTGTCTCCTCCATCCTCCCTTTAGCCTTGAAATTAAATGCAAAAGGTGTAATAAATACACATTTGTACACAAAAACTGCTATTGGAATGAAAGTATATAATGGTGACCACAGGGAAAATGAACACTAACACGAGGAATCTACCAAGTGCGTGAGAATGGTTAGGTGTCGGAATAATGTAGTTTGTCTTGTATATAAAACAGTCCTGTGAACACTGCTGGTGAGATCGCTTGTAACAGTCGGTTGTCATTCTCACATTGGTGAGATCGCTTGTAACAGTCGGTTGTCATTCTCACATTGGTGAGATCGCTTGTAACAGTCGGTTGTCATTCTCACATTGGTGAGATCGCTTGTAACAGTCGGTTGTCATTCTCACATTGGTGAGATCGCTTGTAACAGTCGGTTGTCATTCTCACATTGGTGAGATCGCTTTTAACAGTCGGTTGTCATTCTCACATTGTTGAGATCCAGAAGGAAATTAACTCTATGTGCTAATCTTACTTCTCTGTGTTGGACTACTGTAGTTTGTCTTCTGTTCTGCAGACTTGTGAACACTGCTCATACAAACACGCCCGAGACAGTCGCTGGGATAATCAGCTAATCATCTTAGCTGCAGAGAGACCCAGCAGTGGTATTTACAACTTCATCGTCCCGCTGAGGTCAAACTTCTTACAGCGGGAGCTACTCAACCCAATCATTCTTCTCCTGGAGAATGAGTGAGTACCACAACAAAGTGTCATAATCCTTCAGCCTGTTCTGTATTGTCCAGAAGAAATCTATTATTATCCCGAATCTCCCACGTGACTATGGGTATATTGGCCAAGGTCATTGATGCAGTGAAACAGTTTGTTAAATTTACTGGTTGTCTGCCATTTTTAAAATGAGAAATACTTAAAGACAAGGAAGAGGATAACGTCAAGTATGTGGCAGATGAACAATGTCCATTGAAATTATTGACTTTTATAGAAAGAGGATAAAATACATGTGAAATAGTAAATCCCAGGTTGACTTTTGAATGCATTTGCGGAATTCGCCATGAAGGGAAGTACATGAAGCAAAAATATGGATGTGACTCCATTGATATCCTGTGGTCCCAACAGGCCATCGTAGAATACGATGTTTTAAAACCTATGTTAATCCTTAGGACTATTTTTCAAAATAATAAATCGTATTGTTTTCCTGGACAGTTGTTGGTAGTTCATGTGACATAAACTTCATTTTGCTGTTTTTCTTATCACAAGTGTGATCATGTTTGCCTTTACTTCGTTTAATAAAACTACAAAGAAATGGAGATAAGATTTTTCAGAAAGAGTTTGTATATAGGTAATTGCAAATTCTGTTGATTGCTTGAACAAGCTATTGCGGAGATTTTTAACAAGAAAACGATTAGCTCAAATCCATTCGAAGTTTTGCTGTTATTTTACAATAGCCCAAATAATTACTATTCATAAATGATCAACCTCATCTGTTTATGTGTTTCTGATCAAAATCCGCTACAATCTGGAGAGAGCGTCGCATTATAACGTTTTGAAATTCCAGTTATTTAAAAACTATAAATAGTCCAGGAAATTGTCACATGCATGTATTTAATGGAACTTGATGGCGATAATCTGAGCTAGTCCTGGTAAATACAGAAAATTTGATTTCATTGACGGATTAGCCCAAGATCTCGTGTATAGTAGTCTCTTTATTTCATTGGCGGATTAGCCCAAGATCTCCTGTATAGTAGTCTCTTTATTTCATTGGCGGATTAGCCCAAGATCTCCTGTATAGTAGTCTCTTTATTTCATTGGCGGATTAGCCCAAGATCTCCTGTATAATAGTCTCTTTATTTCATTGTCAGATTAGCCAAAGATCTCCTGTATAGTTACCTCTTTATTTCATTGATACAGTTCTTGGTGGCAAATATCCCGTAGAATAATGTATGTCTCATTTAACCTTAGAGTCTCGTGCCGAAACCTTTAAAAGATTCAAATATGCCCACTTTTCAAAATAACGAGATTAGTGAATTCTGATTGGCTTAATGATCCATGTTTGCACTGGAGAGCAGAGAGTCGTCATCACGAAAGTCATTGCAAAGAGAGTAATTCCAATCAGAGGTATTTGACTTTATATGTATATTCAAGTTGTATTCAAAGGTGCTTTCTGTCCTGACCAAAGGGTATTCCAGCTAACGCGACACGGCACGAGGTTTTACGGTATTGCTCTCTACATGGATGTGGCCAAATATAAACACGACCAGACATCATCTTGGGCTTGGCCAGACATCAGTTTGGGCTTTACCAGGCATAGCTGGCCTGTATACATGTATATCATATTTTATGCTTCATTCCAGACCAGATCCAATCTTCCTTCATAGCATTTCCCAGTTCCCGATGGTCTACTGGATGCTCGGAAAAATCACAGTGTTAGTATGCTCATACAATTGCGAAAAACAGCCGCAGTCACAACACAGTGTCAGCTCTCAAAAATATCTTATCAACCGTTGAAGATAAAGATTTACCAGTAAATCTTTGCCGTGGTTTAGACATTCGTATACGAATGGCCTGTCATAATGGAAATTCCAGGTTAGTAATCGGAGGACCAAAATAACGATCAATACAAACCACCAGTGAGCATGTAAAGTAAGAATCTGGGACGGAATTACATGAAGAGAACTATTCAATAGCTAGCAAATATGCCAGGAAGACGCAAAGGATGTTCTAAGCGTGTGTATTTAACAAAGTTCTACGAAACGTCATTTATTTACTTATTTATCTGAGTGGTGCTTTAAGCTATACTCAAGAATATTTCACTTATATGACCATGGCCAGCGTTATGGTAGGAGGAAACCGAGTAGAACCCGGGGGAAAACCCACGACCATCCGCAGGCTGCTGGAAGACCAGACAACATTTGAGACAATTTGTGATTGAAATCTCCAAGATCGTTGCTGTTTGTCTTCCAGGCTAGATGACTTGCTAAGAGCGGGCATCAACAAAGCGGCTCATATCGTCATAGTGAACAGGGAGGGGAGTCAAGTATGTAAGGAGAACACTCTTGCCGATAGCAATACCATCGTAGCCGTACAGACCATTCATAAGTGAGTACTACATGGTGGACAATGTGATGTAGAACAATTGCCAGGTATTACATGTATTTTAGAAAGATTGGAGGGTATTTTATGTGCTATAGAAAGATTAGAAAGTATTACATGTGTTTTAGAAAGATTGGAGGGTATTTTATGTGCTATAGAAAGATTAGAAAGTATTACATGTGTTTTAGAAAGATTACCGGGTATTACATGTGTTTTTGAAAGATTGCCGGATATTACATGTGTTTTAGAAAGATAACAGGGTATTACAAGTGTTTTTGAAAGATTAGACGGTATTACATATGATTTAGAAAGATTACTGGGTATTACATGTGATTTAGAAAGATAACCGGGTATTACATGTGTTTTAGAAAGATTAGTGGGTATTACATGTATTTTACAAAGGTTACCCGATATTACGTGTGTTTTACACAGATTACCTGTATTACATGTGTTTTAGAAAGATGAGGATGTTAAATGTGTTTTTGAAAGATTGCCGGGTATTGCATGTGTTTTAGAAAGATTACTGGGTATTACATGTGTTTTAGAAAGATGGAGGTGTTAAATGTGTTTTTGAAAGATTGGTGGGTATTACATCTGTTGTAGAAAGATTAGCGGGTTTTCATGTGTTTTAGAAAGATTGCCGGGTATTAAATGTGTTTTAGAAAGATTGCCGGGTATTACATGTATTTTAGAAAGGTTACCCGGTATTACGTGTGTTTTACACAGATTACCGGGTATTACATGTGTTTTAGAAAGGTGAGGATGTTAAATGTGTTTTTGAAAGATTGCCGGGTATTGCATGTGTTTTAGAAAGATTACTGGGTATTACATGTGTTTTAGAAAGATGAAGGTGTTAAATGTGTTTTTGAAAGATTGGTGGGTATTACATCTGTTGTAGAAAGATTAGCGGGTTTTCATGTGTTTTAGAAAGATTGCCGGGTATTAAATGTGTTTTAGAAAGATTGCCGGGTATTAAATGTGTTTTAGAAAGATTAAGGAGTATTACATGTGTTTTAGGAAGATGAGTGGGTGTTACGTGTGTTTTTGAAAGATTACTCGGTATTACTTCAGGTGATAAAACACCAGTAAAGTAAAAAAATAAGTGTATTTTTACAACTCTTTGCAAACTATTATGTATGTGCTGTAGAAATGGCATGAGTAAAGTGAACTTCAGCAGCAGTATTGATTTTTATTGAATTATACTTGATTGTTGTTAAACGCAAACCTGAAAACAGTTCCTCATATACGATGGCGATCCGTTTTATCGATGGAGGAGAGCGGCTTACTTGGAATAAACCATCGAATTTTGGCAAGTTACTGACGAACTTTCCCACATATGACATACCTATATAACACACCATATTGGTGCAGGAAAGCGGAGTGCCACGTTACTGACGAACTTTCCCATATATGACGTACCTATATAGCACACCATATTGGTGCAGGAAAGTGGAGTGCCACGTTACTGACGAACTTTCCCATATATGACGTACCTATATAGCACGCCATATTGGTGCAGGAAAGCGGATTGCCACGTTACTGACGAACTTTCCCATATATGACATACCTATATAGCACGCCATATTGGTGCAGGAAAGCGGAGTGCCACGTTACTGACGAACTTTCCCATATATGACGTACCTATATAGCACGCCATATTGGTGCAGGAAAGCAGAGTGTCACGTTACTGACGAACTTTCCCATATATGACGTACCTATATAGCACACCATAGTGGTGCAGGAAAGCGGAGTGCCATGACGTACCTATATAGCATACCATATTCCCTAGTGTGAAGCTTATTTTGTCCATGTAATCTCAGCACAGTGTGAAGACAAGTGATCTCAGCACCAGTGTAAAGCCTAGTGATCTCAGCATCAGTGTGTAGACAAGTGATCCCATCACCAGTGTGTAGACAAGTGATATCAGCACCAATGCGAAGACAAGTGATCTCAACACCAGTGTAAAGCCTAGTGATCTAAACACCAGTGTGAAGCCTAGTGATCTAAACACCAGTGTGAAGCCTAGTGATCTCAGCATCAGTGTGAAGCCTAGTGATCTCAGCACCCATATTTACACATATTCTTTTCGTCCACCAGTGTGATAGTCGCCAAATGGTCACAGGTAACTGGTGAAATCATACACTGTACATCTCCTGTGTGACTATGATATCGTTTACCCAGGTTGTTCCCGTCCACCAGTGTGATAGCCGGCAAATGGTCACAGATAACTGGTGAAATCATACACTTTACATCACCTGTGTGACTATGATATGGTTTACCCAGGTTGTTCTCGTCCACCAGTGTGATAGCCGGCAAATGGTCACAGGTAACTGGTGAAATCATACACTGTACATCACCTGTGTGACTATGATATGGTTTACCCAGGTTGTTCCCGTCCACCAGTGTGAAAGCCGGCAAATGGTCACAGGTAACTGGTGAAATCATACACTGTACATCACCTGTGTGACTATGATATGGTGTACCCAGGTTGTTCCCGTCCACCAGTGTGAAAGCCGGCAAATGGTCACAGGTAACTGGTGAAATCATACACTGTACATCACTTGTGTGACTATGATATCGTTTACCCAGGTTGTTCCCGTCCACCTGCACCAGTGTGATAGCCGGCAAATGATCACAGGTAACTGGTGAAATCATACACTGTACATCACCTGTGTGACTATGATATGGTTTACCCAGGTTGTTCCCGTCCACCAGTGTGAAAGCCGGCAAATGGTCACAGGTAACTGGTGAAATCATACACTGTACATCACCTGTGTGACTATGATATGGTTTACCCAGGTTGTTCCCGTCCACCAGTGTGAAAGCCGGCAAATGGTCACAGGTAACTGGTGAAATCATACACTGTACATCACCTGTGTGACTATGATATGGTTTACCCAGGTTGTTCCCGTCCACCAGTGTGAAAGCCGGCAAATGGTCACAGGTAACTGGTGAAATCATACACTGTACATCACTTGTGTGACTATGATATGGTTTACCCAGGTTGTTCCCGTCCACCAGTGTGATAGTCGGCAAATGGTCACAGGTAACTGGTGAAATCATACACTGTACATCCCTTATGTGACTATGATATGGTTTACCCAGGTTGTTCCCGTCCACCAGTGTGATAGCCGGCAAATGGTCACAGGTAACTGGTGAAATCATACACTGTACATCTCCTGTGTGACTATGATATGGTTTACCCAGGTTGTTCCCATCCACCAGTGTGATAGCCGGCAAATGGTCACAGGTAACTGGTGAAATCATACACTGTACATCACTTGTGTGACTATGATATGGTTTACCCAGGTTGTTCCCGTCCACCTGCACCAGTGTGATAGCCGGCAAATGGTCACAGGTAACTGGTGAAATCATACACTGTACATCACCTGTGTGACTATGATATGGTTTACCCAGGTTGTTCCCGTTCACCTGTGTGATAGCCGGCAAATGGTCACAGGTAACTGGTGAAATCATACACTGTAGATCACCTGTGTGACTATGATTTGGTTTACCCAGGTTGTTCCCGTCCACCTGTGTGATAGCCGGCAAATGGTCACAGGTAACTGGTGAAATCATACACTGTAGATCTCCTGTGTGACTATGATATCGTTTACCCAGATTGTTCCCGTCCACCAGTGTGAAAGCCGGCAAATGGTCACTGGTAACTGGTGAAATCATACACTGTACATCACCTGTGTGACTATGATATGGTTTACCCAGGTTGTTCCCGTCCACCAGTGTGATAGCCGGCAAATGGTCACAGGTAACCGGTGAAATCATACACTGTACATCTCCTGTGTGACTATGATATGGTTTACCCAGGTTGTTCCCGTCCACCAGTGTGATAGCCGGCAAATGGTCACAGGTAACTGGTGAAATCATACACTGTACATCACTTGTGTGACTATGATATGGTTTACCCAGGTTGTTCCCGTCCACCAGTGTGATAGCCGGCAAATGGTCACAGGTAACTGGTGAAATCATACACTGTACATCCCTTGTGTGACTATGATATGGTTTACCCAGGTTGTTCCCGTCCACCAGTGTGATAGCCGGCAAATGGTCACAGGTAACTGGTGAAATCATACACTGTACATCTCCTGTGTGACTATGATATGGTTTACCCAGGTTGTTCCCGTCCACCAGTGTGAAAGCCGGCAAATGGTCACAGGTAACTGGTGAAATCATACACTGTACATCACTTGTGTGGCTATGATATGGTTTACCCAGATTGTTCCCGTCCACCAGTGTGATAGCCGACAAATGGTCACAGGTAACTGGTGAAATCATACACTGTACATCACCTGTGTGACTATGATATGGTTTACCCAGGTTGTTCCCGTCCACCAATGTGATAGCCGGCAAATGGTCACAGGTAACTGGTGAAATCATACACTGTACATCTCCTGTGTGACTATGATATGGTTTACCCAGGTTGTTCCCGTCCACCAGTGTGATAGCCGGCAAATGGTCACAGGTAACTGGTGAAATCATACACTGTACATCACCTGTGTGACTATGATATGGTTTACCCAGATTGTTCCCGTCCACCAGTGTGATAGCCGGCAAATGGTCACAGGTAACCGGTGAAATCATACACTGTACATCACCTGTGTGATTATGATCTGTTTTACTGCTATCCCCAGGCTGTTCCCGTCCACAAGCGTGATCACTGAGCTCAGTCAGTCGTCCAACATGAGATTTATGCAGTTCCGAGCCCTCGATGAGTACTCGTGGAAGATCTCCAAGCTGGAGAGGGTGAGTGGAATCGAAAGGAGGGTTACAATTATGTGTGAAAGGGAAAGATTGGTTAGAGACGACTTACATCTAGGAATGCTGTACGGACGGTTCGAATCACTCCTTGTCATCTCCTAAAATGACGTTCTTTCTTTACGGCATTGAAAGTTTGTTTTTCTTTTGGCTTTGCCTTTTAATTTCTTTTTGTTTTTTTGAAACATTTCCTTGCAGTTTAGGGAAAGTGGATGTTTGATTCCCTTGATGAATTTGAAAAATTCCTATTGGACAAAATACGGGATATCTAGTGGTCAATTTAACATATGGGGTAACACGTAAATAAGGGTTGGTCCTATGATTATTATTTATTTGATTGGTGTTGTACGCTGTACTCAAGAATATTTCACTTATACGACGACGGCCAGAATTATAATTGGAAGAAACTGGACAGAGCCCGGAGGAAATCCAGGTGTACATATATGTGGCGCTGCTAACAAAACATCAGAGTTTGTAAATGATTATGTAAAGGTGAGAAATGAGTATGGGCCGCGACCAAAAACATTTCTATCATGACCAAAGAAAGATCTTGAAGAAACATATACCTGTGAAAACAGCAAATCGCATCTGACATCTTTTAACAACACTTTTGTTCCCTGCATGGTTAACGATTGTTGTTGATTTTCTAATTTCTTTTCTTCTTCAATACAGTTCACTGTGTTACACTCTTTTTTTTCAGACAATTAAAAACCAAGGTTCTAATTTATCCTACATGTTCCGCATTCCTTTTGCTGCTGGGAACGTCTTCAGCGCCTGTATGCTGGACACATTGTTGTATCAGGTAAGTCCCCTGTGTATGCTGGACACACTATTGTATGAGGTAAGTCCCCTGTGTATGCTGGACACACTATTGTATGAGGTAAGCCCCCTGTGTTCACTGGGAACGTCTTCAGGCTGGACACACTATTGTATCAGGTAAGTCTCCTGTGTATACTGGGAACGTGTTCAGCGCTTGTATGCTGGACACAGTATTGTATCAGGTAAGCCCCCTGTGTATACTGGGAGCGCCTTCAGCGCCTGTATGCTGGACACACTATTGTATCAGGTAAGCCCCGTGTGTATGCTGGACACACTATTGTATCAGGTAAGCCCCTGTGTGTATGCTGGACACACTATTGTATCAGGTAAGCCCCCTGTGTATGCTGGACACACTATTGTATCAGGTAAGCCCCCTTTGCAGATCCCACCTGAACATTATCAAAATGGTCGATTTGCGGAGGGGATTCGCTGTGTTAATGTACAAATCTATACCAGTATGTTGGAAAGGTGGAATACTGCCTTTATGAAATTGGAATATAGAATTCTAAATATAGAACAGATTAAAAAAAATCACGTCAGAGTCGTAAGGCGAAGTAGCAACTCAAGACTCAAGGGTCAGGCAGTACGAGTCAGCCGTGTAACTCATTCAACCTTTACAGGCGTTTACACAGAAATCTGGAACCCCTCCTATTTAACATTTTCTCTTGTATATGTTTCTGTTAACATATTTGCTGTATTGTATAAAATCGTGTACTATTCTGTGTTTCCAGACATTCGTGAAGGACTACCTGATTAGTTTTGTGCGCCTGTTATTGGGCATTGACAGGGTGGAAGGGTCAGGGCATTTATCCAGTGTAAGTTCTCTCAAATACATCTGCATTTTGCATTTGCGTGTTCTCAAGATCCTATCCATCCTAATACGATATATATACATCAAGTCATACCAAAGACTTTAAAAATGGTATTTGTTGCTGCCTCGCTTGACGATCCGCGCTGAGAGGCCAGAGCAAGAAAACAGGACTGTTTGGTATCAGTATAATGTGACTGGATGGTGTGTCGTGTCTGGTGTCTTCGGCATGATGCTGCAGTGGCGGCAGCATTTTGGCGGCATGGACTCGCCCTGCCTCAAGAAGGCACAGCATATGTACACACACCTTATGACTCCTCGTCGTCATACGACTGAACAGTTGTCGAGTACTACATAAAAACCAAAGTTTAGCACAACCGGTTGTGGTTGACTGCCGTCGGTAAAGTGAAATATTCTTGAGTATGGCGTAAAACACCAATTAAATAAATACATAAATAGGCCATTGTACTGACCTGAGATCGACACATTCCTCACAAAAACTGCACTGAAAATGTCGTTGACCGACAAAGACAAGATAAAGCTCGAAAAAAGAAGGAACTAAAAGTCTACAGTGGTGCGTATGATCCCGGGTATCTAGCCGACGTTACAGCTGCGGAGGTGTTATTGTCTGTGATGTCCCTACGAGTAGAGAATGTAAGCTCTTTCAGGAATTTCCTCCCACTCTACTACTGTATGTTAAATATAGCGAAGTAACCCCCAAAACCCAGTGTAAGTCTTCACAAATGTCTCTCACTCTGTCCAGTTATCACTCTCACTCTGCCCAGTTATCGCTCTCACTCTGTCCAGTTATCGCTTTCACTCTGTCCAGTTATCGCTCTCACTCTGTCCAGTTACCTTCTCACCTTTTGACCACCACTTAATCCAATGTAAGTCATCCACAAATTTCTCTCCGCACGGTTCTGACACTTTATATATTATAGAATCAGTTGGTTAGCACAGTAATGACCTAGGAGCCTCATGCTGGCTTCCTCTCTGGCCGTACGTGGTAAGGTCTGTCAGTAACCTGCCGATGATTGTGTGTTTCCTCCGGGCTCTGCCCTTTTTCCTTCCACCATAATTCTGGTCATTGTCCTATAAGTGAAATATTCTTGAGTACGGCGTAAAACACCAATCAAATAAATAAATAAAATATTATAGAAGTTGTCACAGAATTTCTCTCTATCACTTTAAGTTCTCATAGAAGATCTTTCACTTCACGTATATGTACTACAATCTGTCACAGTGACAGTCGGATGGCATGACTTGTTTCAGTTTCGTTCAACACAAATGTTGGTTATAAGACAAGATTAAAGCTAACTTTAATTTCAAAGTTATATATATTTTACAAGAGTGGGGGTAATTTAATATTTTTGTTAGAAAACATTGTAAGAATATGTTTAATTTTTTTTAATGTTTAGAACCACCAAATTAGAATCTCACTAAATAGTAGACGTTCTCACAACTGTGTCACTGCATGCAGTACAAGTTGTTACACAATGTCTCTTATTCTATATATATTCTACAAAATATCTCTCGCTGTATTTAATTTTAAAAAAGCGTAATGACCCAGAAGCCTCTCGCCAATGCGGTAGCTGTGAGTTTAAGTCCAGCTCATGCTGGCTTCCTCTTCGGCCGTACGTGGGAAGGTCTGCCAGTCACATGTGGATGGTCGTGGGTTTCCCCCTGGCGCTGCCCGGTTTTCTGTCAGCATAATGCTTGCCGCCTTCGTATATGTGAAATATTTTTGAGTACTTCGTAAAACACCAATCAAATAAATAAATAAACAAAACAGGAACAAATCAGGTCCCAGAATAGAGCCTTGGGGAACTCCACGCCGCACAGATTAATTGAAGAAAATGTATTTGAGAATGTTACTCACTGACTTGCATTACCGCTACCAGTATATAAAAAATACTCTTTAAGACCAAAATATACCTGTACCTCCTTCACGTTTATACATGAATACGAGTATGGTATATTGTACAGTGTTAAATGCCCTGTTACATAATGGGAGTTCCTACAAAAGACTCCGCTCTAATCTGTATATCACAGAAAGAGTCAGTATAACATTTTTACAAATAGATACTTTGTCAACATCAAGTGCTCATGAAATAACCCGCATTGTTGTAAGTTTTCACTAGATGTTAAGCTAATTTGACC
Organism: Liolophura sinensis; assembly: GCF_032854445.1. Lineage (NCBI taxonomy): Eukaryota > Metazoa > Mollusca > Polyplacophora > Chitonida > Chitonidae > Liolophura > Liolophura sinensis. The sequence continues at coordinate 23,690,365 of NC_088297.1, read as the reverse complement.
ACGTGTATACCAATAAGTTGACATAACGTTGTATGAATGTAGGCTACAGCCAGAAGTGTTTGTGGAGACAGTTACTGTAACGGTTTCGCAGACATCAGTCGGAATTGTGCCAAGTCATTGTAAATCTGAACTGCCGGATGTCACCGGTTACGTTTTACCATTTTGGTAATTATCATACAGTTGTCACTGATCTTATTTTACTGGCCATGCGGTAGTATTTGACATTGTTTTATATGTGTTTATTTTATTTTATTGGCTCTAGATCCGCGTCAAAAAGCAGACCGTCGCAACGTTTCCCACTTACGGACGTCTGTTTCAGAGTCTGGTACTTACAACTGGGGAAATCCCCATCGCTATTTATAGAACACAAAGGGGCGACAACCCTTCAGACCGCCTGGATGAGCATAAGTTGGTGAGAGTGTAGACATTATTAACAAATGTATGAAATATATGTGCTTCATTTGTTTGTTTTCTTCGGCTTTACCATTGTTTTATGCACTATTTAAGTCATTTCATTACAGTGTCTCTAGTTTATGTCTCTTGATCACTAAAATACCTCACGGCAGAGAGGCCTAAAGGTCATGATGCGCCACAGATTATATGAAATGATCTTTTGCAGCAGACAGGTGCGTCTTGGGTTCAGCTATAAAAGTTAGAACTCAAACATGCGTGTATTCACAAATTTTCAAAATCATAATAATCTGATTATGATGTCTTTTTCATATGTTTGTTCACGCTATGTGTAACCGTACAAAGCATATCTTGTGTTACCGCTTCCATTCACAGAGAAAGAACGGGCCTCTGAGAGGACCATCAGTAAAGACACGAAGGCGACAGGCAACGATGAAGAAAGAGGTGGTGCGACTGGTGAAGTGCCGCATGGAAATTCTGGGCTTACCAGACGATGATTACAGTAAGGACTGCACGTGGCTCTGCAAGCTGAACAAGGGTCGTGCATTTTACATGCCACAGACTCACCATCGGTCAACTGTAGATGCCATCTACATATCTGAATGCTGATGTTTTCCAGTTTCGTATTGGAGCAAGTCATTCACGTTTGACTAACCCAAGTTGATCCCATTGTTCCATGTTCATATTTGTCAAACGTGCGCGCCTTTCAGTTGATGGCCCTCGCGAGGTGCCTGTTCTAACCCCATCTTGGGAAGCGAATTTGATTTATTTCATTGGCGTTTACCCCGTACTCAAAAATATTTCACTTATAGGGCGGCAGCGGCAGCGAATTTGTAGATCGAAGCGATCAAAGACACTCATGTGAACGTTTGCATCAGTCTAATGAGCATATCAGAATGTCATACGTGGGAAAAGTTTGTCAGTTACTTGTCAAAAGTCGATGGTTTACTCCAGGCAAGGCGGTTTCCACCTTCAGATAAGTGAATAATTCTTTGTCATAGCGTTAAGCAATAATCAAATAAATAAAAATAAATTTTTCATCTCCGCACTTGACTAACTCTTTCTCCTTTACATCTTAACCATCATTTCCAACTCTATACTTAACCAACACTTTTATTTCCATACTTAACCAACACCTCCATCTCCACACTTAACTGACTCTTCCTCCTTTGCATCTTAACCATCATTTCCACCTTTGTACTTAACCAACACCTCCATCTCCATACTTAACAAACACTTTTGTTTCCATACTTAATCATCACCTCCATCCCCTCACTTAACTAACTCTTCCTCCTTCACACCTTAACCACCATTTCCACCTTATTACTTAACCAACACCTCCATGCCCATTCTTAACCGACACCTCCATATCCACACTTAACCAACACTTCCATCTCCTTACTTAACCAGCACTTCCATCTCTATACTTAACCAACACTTCCATATCCATACTTAACCAACACCTCCATCTCCTTACTTAACCAACACTTCCATCTCTTTACTTAGCCAACACTTCCATATCTATACTTAACCAACACTTCAATTTCCATACTTAACCAACACTTCCATCTCCATACTTAACCAACACTTCCATATCTATATTTAACCAACACCTCCATCTGCTTACTTAACCAACACTTCCATCTCCATATGGGGGTCAACTTTTCAGCTTCATATCTGATCAGGTTGTCATCATAACTCAGTATTTTAACAGTTCCAAATTCTTCCATGTATTTACCGGATTGTCCACTGAATAAGTGCTCTAACCAGTTGTGGCCTTTACATAGTTCCATAGTTATTCATGGATAGCTAATAAATCAGCAATCTCATTGTTCTCGAATTTCTTTTCTTTTTCTTTAGATGACGACCACAGAAACAAGACGGATGTTTCCTTCGTGATTGTCAACCCTTATTACAGACGCCGGCTCAAACGTGGCGATATTGTGTAAGTGTGAGCTGTTTGCCCCTGGTTTTGAGTGAGTGAGTGATTGAGTGCGTGTTTAGGGTTTAACGTCGTACTTAACAATTTTTCAGCCATATAACAACGAAGGAGTCCTTAGAGTGCATGCATGTGTAATATGCCTCCTTGTTGCAGGACGGATTTCCATCGCTTTTTTATCTAGAGCTGCCTCACTGAGACAACTTACCAAAGGCAAATAAGCCACAACACCCAAGCCATAATATTGATACGGGTCAACCATTCGTTGCAAGTAAGCCGCAACACCCAAGCCATAATATTGATACGGGTCAACCATTCGTTGCACTATCTCCTTAATATGCTGAAAGCCAAGCGAGGAAGTTATAGCTTCCTCTTTTAAGGTCTTAGGTGTGACCCTTAGGTGTGAGTCCTTAGAGTGTAGTGTGCCTCCTGGTTGCAGGGCGGATTTCCACCATTCTTTCACGTAGTGCTGCTTCACTCAGCAGGCTTACCGAAGGCAAGTAAGTCGCACCGCCCGAGCCATTATACTGATACGGGTCAACCAGTCGTTGCACCATCCCCTTAATGATGAATGCCAAGCGAGGAAGCTACAACTGCCTCTTTTAAAGTCTTACTTGTGACCCGACCTAGGATTGACCCTGAATCTACTGCTCCTGAAGCGGACGCTCAACCATCTGTGCTATCGGGACCTGTCAGCTGGTTTTAAAGATATAACCTTTAATCTTTATGCCCCTTCCTAAGCGGCCATTTGCATCTGACTGTCTTATATTTAGTGTCTTAATGAATAAATTGCTGTAAAACAAAGAGCTCGGGTGGTTTGGTGGATGCTATGGTAGCTGTGGCAAGCTGAAACCTTTACCTGATCGCTGGGTATGTAAGGAAAAGGCGGCAAATGTGATTGCTGATCGGGAGGAAGTGAAACTATAGCACATGTAGCTCTAAACTTAGAGAGAATGAATACCTGGTGTTTATCTTGCTACACATTGGCATCATTTCGGTCATTTCGTGATGAACCCGTGTTAGAATTCAAATATTTAAAACCTGTTTAAGACGGGTTCAAGTGCGGGTGTTTTTAGATGGTGTGATTTGTAATGGGATATTCTTTTTTACATAATTTTTATATAAACCCAACAAATTGAAATTTGAGCTTACCTTCAGACAACATTCTTTGTTCGTGTTTCTCCACTCTGCTGAAGCACGTGTGAACTAAAGCGTTCATCCATAATTGTTTTTAGCAGTGACAAGAGTAAGACCCTGCTGTGAGTTTGAAATAAAGCTGGTATCAAAGTTGTTCAAAATACTGAGATATTACACCAGGCCTAAAAGCCTTATTAGATTTGTTACATATTTGTTACATATTTGTTACATACTTTATATTTAGTTCGCGAGTGTTGAAATCATTTATTTCTTTATTTTAGCTACGTTATCCAACCCAGTTCTATGTGTGCTGTTCAACCGATCGACCTCAGGCGACGGAAAACTCGTCACTGTAGCACTGAAACTCCGCCCACTTGTAAGAAAGTGGATCTCGTTCACCTTCACTCTGTGCCCTGAATCCCCAATATAAGGGGAGATAACTACAGGTAATTGTGCGTTGCCAAAATACATTCACTTACCACAAAGAAAAGAAATGAGGTCAGGTAAAAAAATCAACGCTGATACTGTGATAATTGTTTCTAGTTACACATAATGTACACTGCATATGATAACAGATTATGAACTTTACAGTAAAGTAACTTTAACATGAAATACAGTGTATTTAAGCATCCCGTTTGACTTATATTCTGTTGGCGGAGAGGGTTTTTTTCTGCTGTAACAACACAGTCATGATATGGTCAAAATATCATGACACGAAACGATTCTGCTGGTGGGAAGGTTGTAGGAATACTTTAGTATCCATTCTGTTGGCGGGAAATGAAATAACATTGGAACTAAATCTTTTGGCGGGCAATGAAGTAACATTGGAACTAAATCTCTTGGCGGGAAATGAAATAACATTGGAACTAAATCTTTTGGCGAGAAATGAAATAACATTGGATTTTTTTTTTTTTTTTTTTTGATTGGTGTTTTACGCCGTACTCAAGAATATTTCACTTATACGGCGGCGGTCAGCATTATGGTGGGTGGAAACCGGGCAGAGCCCGGGGGAAACCCACGGCCATCCGCAGGTTGCTAACAGACCTTCTCACGTACGGCCGGAGAGGAAGCCAGCACGAGCTGGACTTGAACTCACAGCGACCGCATTGGTGAGAGACTCCTGGGTCATTACGCTGCGCTAGCGCTTTAACCGAAATAACATTGGAACTAAATCTTTTGGCGGGAAATGAAATAACATTGGAACGAAATGTGTTGGCGGGAAATGAAATAACACTGGAGCGAAATCTTTTGGCGGGAAATGAAATAACACTGGAGCGAAATCTGTTGGCGGGAAATGAAATAACATTGGAACTAAATCTGTTGGTCCAAAATGAAATAACATTAAAACTAAATCGGAAAATGTGGTTTTGGGAATACTTTCAGCAATACTGTTTGCTGGAAAAATTGTCTTGGTAATAGTTTCAGTATTTCTGTTGATGGGAAATGTCATATTGATGAAGGTGGATTTGAAATGGCTATATATGCATTGTACCTGCAACATTTTTTTTTTTGTTATCCTCGAACAACTGCAATATATTAAACATTAGCATATCTTAAAGTTTCATTTTTTCTTGGAGTTTTATGTATGTACCAGTTATCCATTTTATGTTGTTTGAACTTTTGCATAATGTGCGTGTTGTAGGTATAAGTTAATCAACCGTCAATCATCTGATCGGCCAATCGGAGCGCTTGGTCGCTGCTCATGGCAACAGCTGTCGACTCCGCCCACGGAATACGACAGCATAATGTGAGAACAGTAATAAGCGTAAAATGAGTCAGTGTACCAGTGCACGCCCTCAGTATCAAATGACCATCAGCGGTATGCGCTACTTTTCAAGCAAAGTAGATCATCTCTCCAACAGAACTTGAAAGTTCTTCACCGATATGGATCACCAGTTTTTCAGCTATGTATCTCACATCTTACGCTAAATGATGCTCAGCTGTGAACTAAGGTACAGTAGGATGCTTCCAGCTACACAGTTGTATGTGAGACACATCTTCTACAGAATGGTCAATGCTTCGGGCTGTACAGCTGTTTGTGACACATCTTCAACAGAATGATCAATCCTCCGGGCTGTACAGCTGTTTGTGAGACACATCTTCAACAGAATGGTCAATGCTTCGTGCTGTACAGCTGTTTGTGACACATCTTCAACAGAATGATCAGTGCTTCGGGCTGTACAGCTGTTTGTGAGACACATTTTCAACAGAATGGTCAATGCTTCGTGCTGTACAGCTGTTTGTGACACATTTTCAACAGAATGATCAATCCTCCGGGCTGTACAGCTGTTTGTGAGACACATCTTCAACAGAATGGACAATGCTTCGGGCTGTACAGCTGTTTGTGACACATTTTCAACAGAATGATCAATGCTTCGGGCTGTACAGCTATTTGTGACACATCTTCAACAGAATGGTCAGTGCTTCGGGCTGTACAGCTGTTTGTGACACATCTTCAACAGAATGGTCAATCCTCCGGGCTGTACAGCTGTTTGTGACACATTTTCAACAGAATGGTCAGTGCTTCGGGCTGTACAGCTATTTGTGACACATCTTCAACAGAATGGTCAATGCTTCGGGCTGTACAGCTGTTTGTCACACATCTTCAACAGAATGATCAATGCTTCGGGCTGTACAGCTATTTGTGACACATCTTCAACAGAATGATCAATGCTTTGTGCTGTGTAACTATCTATGGGACACATCTTTAACAGAATGAAGAATGACCCCTGCTATAGGTGAGACACATCTTCAACTGAATGAACAGTGCTTCTTGTTATACAGTTGTACGTGAGACACGTCTTCAGCAGAATGATCAGTACTCCGTGCTGTACAACTATTTGTGGGACACATCTTTAACAGAATTAAGAATGATTCCTGCTATAGGTGAGACACGCCTTTACAAAATGAACGGTGCTTCTTGCTATACAGGTGTATGTGAGACACGTCTTCAACAGAATGAACGTTGCTTCTTGCTATACAGTTGTATGTGAGACACGTCTTCAACAGAATGAGCCAGAGACATACCTTCAACAGAAGAAGCAATAATTCCTGGTACAGTTGTATGTATGTCAAACGCATCTTTAACCGAATAAGTAATTCTTCTTGGAACAACTGTATGACAGAGATACCTTCAACATAAAGAAGCAATAATGCCTGCTATCAATTATATGTACGGCGTGTGTTCAACAGAATGAAATATTCAACAGAATGTGCAATGCTACCAATTATATTTACGGCATGTGTTCAGCAAGGCAACACCTTTTTCAACCGGGCTGTATGCGAAACAGTAATCTTTCAAAGAAAATCAATCAGTGGGGTAGATGTATGTGAAACACCATTTTAACAAAAACTGTTACAGTGATCGCTGCATTTGTAAGGCAATTTTTAAACAGAATAATCAGGTCTTCCTTTCGCCATGGCCACCTACCATGCCTTCGTGTCATTGGGCGATGTGGGAGAAGAAAACTGAAACGTCATTGAATTTAACACCAGTTGAGGTTTGAAACGCCAGTTAAAATGATTCCCAGCTCATCGTGTTAGGTGTAAAGTTTGAAGTTGATCATTCTCTAAGCCAGCATAATGGAGAGAAAAAATGTGCTGTATGTTCCGATTTGATGAAATGTTGTATTTGTGTTCACTTTTATGTACAGTCTAATTATATATAATTAGACTGTAATATTTATAATTATATAACAAATACAAGTCGTTTACTGTCCATACAATTCAATGATTCCGTAAGGTACTTAAATTATGCAATATACATGTATGGTTTTAAACAACTTATTTATATTATTTACATATATTTATCTCTATTACCATGTTGCTTGCATGGCGTGTACCAGCAATGGGATTTTCAGCATATAAATTTGTCATTCCTTGTATAGTGAATACGTAAATGGAAGTGTTTTGTTTTTCTTTTTTGCAGGAGTGGTTGTCAATTTTTAACTTTTGCAAACCACCTTAGTTTGGATATTCTCAACCTTATATTTGTGGTACTTGTGATACATTAGCATATGTAAAATACAAATGTTGGTTTTTCAAACGTTTGCCTATTTTTTTTTTTTTTGTTCAAATTCTGTGTCAACCCGGTTCCGGTTTTTAACTTCAATCCTGTTTTCTTTGTCATCTTCTGCCTATCTCTCTTACCACATAAATTAAAGACATCGGAAAGGCTATGTGTATTCAAAAATAACATGTTTTTTGTCTTTGAAGCATGTTTGTCAAACAGAACATTCATTCGATTCTCCAGATTTCTTTACAAGTGGCAATGAACTTAGAGACTCACGCAAGTTCGCTGTAAGGAATAAGCTTGTAATACAGTCACACACACACACACACACACACACACACAAGCAACTACGATTCAGTAGATTTTTTTTATAATCTGACGATACCCCAAGTCGATTGTTTGGTACTCGGACCCATGTCCCATTGGTTGAATTGGAGCATCGGCGATAGCATGCTCGTACAACGATCCCATTCATCACGTTTGTGTTGTTCAGACATTGTGAACATCATCATCATTTTAAGGACGGAAATGTGGCTAAATATGTATGTGTGTATGTATGGCCGTGGTTAATGTACGTCGTACCCAACAGTTATTCAGTTAGTTGCGGACGAGGAGTCACAACCACAATGCTGCCCGCCGTCGTATCAGTGAAATATTCCTGAGTACGACGTAAATAAATGTATGGACGTATACATGCCTGGGGTTTAACGGCGCGCTTAGCAATTTTTCATCCATATGATGACGAATGGTCATTACGTGTGTGTCTCCTGTGGCTGGGTGAGTCCATGCCGCAAAGGTGCTGCCGTTAATGATGTACATGTATCGTGACGAAAACACCAGACGTGACACCCCACCCAGTCACATTATACTAACACTGGGCCAACCAGTCCTGTTTACTTCCTTTAACCTATCAGTCCTGAGCGAGGTAGCAACAAGTGCCGTGTTTAAGATAAAAAATCGATAAGAGACTCGAGAATACTTATTCATTTGATTTTTTTTGATTGGTGTTTTACGCCGTACTCAAAAATATTTCACTTATACGACGTCGGCCAGCATTATGGTGGGTGGAAACCGGGCACATCCCGGAGGAAACCCACGACCATCCACAGGTTGCTGTCAGACCTTCCCACGTACGGCCGGAGAGGAAGCCCGCATGAGCTGGACTTGAACTCACAGCGACCGAATTGGTGAGAGACTCCTGGGTCATTACGCTCCGCTAGCGCGCTAACCAACTGAGCCACGGAGGCCCCCTGGAGAATACTGCTTTGTTGTAGTTAAACTTTTCGGCTAGGCTATACTTCTGATAGCACTTTAAAAATTTGTCGCTCTTGTTCAAAGTTTTACGTAATAGTATCTCTTTATGGAGGGTTGTACTTTCTGGTCTAGACGGTTGACATGTATTACTGGATATTAGATGCTTGACTCCGAGGTCGCTGGTTCGAATCTCGGAGTGGTCTTATGTCCAGAAAGTGTAATCTCTAATTACCATTATACATATAGGCTAACCACTCTTAGCTTTGTCGCGATAAGGAGGTCTGGTGTTAGCTGGACACTTGGCGCTTGCACAATGACTGAGACACCTTCAGTGTTTAGTCTCATTGCTTGAGGCCGCGGGGAACAAATCCACTGTTCCCGAGGCCTTAGTGCATGACAACAGCCAGTATATAGCTCTCGGACAACATCGCCAGTATATTTTTAAACGCAACACCTGATATTCTGATAAAATGAACTGCGTTATTAAATTCTTTCCTATACTGTTTTTCGTGTTGGGGGTGGGGGTGGGGGGCATAAAATGCACTCTTAGCAAAATATTCCCATAACTGATGGAAACGGCCAACCGATGAGGCAGGTTAGGAAGCGGGGGTGGAGGCAGTTTGGGAAATTCCACACTTCAGTACCGAGTATGTCGGCCGTTTACCTGCTGCACTGTTTCATATCGCTGTCGCATAGACCTGATGAGATGGTCAGTTGTTTTTCCGCTCCAGAGTGAAAGCCAAGCCCAACTCCGCAATGTTACCCGAGATTGGATGTCGCCGACGAACACGCCAGTTGTGGACATCCCACAGGTGCAGAAATGTTACCCCATTGGGCGCAGGATTTCATCACGGTATCTTAACCGCCTTCAATTTACCGTCGATAAAATTAAGTAGAGTGCGATGCCCACGGATTATCCCCGCCTGGGGGGCTTCTTCACATAAAGAGAATGCACGTGTATAAAGTCTTTTTGTAGAGAAAGAAAGATTGAGACAAAGTTTTTGTGTTTCATGACATCACTTCCTGCCTGATCAGTGTGGACCCAGTGACCTCGGGGTTGTTCGGGATTTCTGTACAAAATTTGTGACTGGTGATGTAAAAAGCGAACACGGAGAGCGACACATGCATGGTAAGGAGTATAGGAAGGACTATGAGCGATGTATCTAAAATCTGCCCATTTTTTACAGATCTTTCCTTCGTCAACGAGGAAAGGAGGAGAGTAAAAATGTACATGTGGGCTCTGTGGGCTCTGTTTTGGCATAATAGTGTGCTGAACGACATTTGTACATTTTCCGTTTTACACGTTTGTGTAATCTGATCATGTAAATAAACCTGCAAAAAAGATGTAACCTATCCTGTTATTACCGACCTACCCGGGTTACGGTGAAACAAAAATCAGACTGTTACAGTATGTGATTCATAAATCCCAAATTGAAACCAAACATTTAAATCTTTATACAAGTAGGTGAGAACAAATCTGTAGTACTTTTTGGCGTTTTCTACAATGAGCAAACAAAATAAACACTTTTAAGCTACGTGTATGTCAAAAACCGGAAGCAAAATTTCAAAACAGAAATTGATCACACTAGATTCGGGCATGCGCTTCTAAACCGAGATTTTAATTGCCTAAATATTATAGGCATATACAATTAGCGCTACACGAGCCGTGATATTTCAAGATAATAATTAAAAACTTTTTAACGACTGGACGGCCTGCAGTTGCGAAAACAGTATAGACGAAATTAGTAAAAAGAAAGAAAAAGCAAGAAAGAAAGCAAAAAAAAAACAAACTTTAAATGATTCTTTTATTTAACTTCTTAAATCCATTTCTCGTGGCTTTTTTCTGAATGACGTTGTATAAGTCAAAACGTCGACTGTTATGCAGCCAGAAATTTGCGAAGTAATTCGGGAATAATTATTGTTCGTAAAGATTTTTCCAACAGAACTATCGACAAAATAACAAGTCAAAAGAGTTCATTTATCTCAAAAAGCGTAATCTTATTCACAGAGATGAATATAAATTTCCAAAATCTAACATTGTATCAGGTTACAAATGATAATCTCAAGGCTGTAAACATGTGAGGCTGGAATTGGCCGCGGGGCGGTTAATTTTTGATAAAGTGTAATGCATTGCTTTGTGGAATCGCTGCCAGGGCAGAGCACAGAGAAAATCATCGCGCTCGGTATGCCAGCTATATACAGAGACATGCAATATCGACTGACCTAGCCAGTATAGGAACTAGCTTCAAGCTCATTGCCTGTACTGAGAGTGGCATTTTGGGGGTGAACCATTTCGAGCTCATTGCCTGAGGTGAGAGTGGCATTTTGGGGGTGAACCATTTCGAGCTCGTTGCCTGAGGTGAGAGTGGCACTTTTGGGGTGAACCATTTCGAGCTCATTGCCTGAGGTGAGAGTGGCATTTTGGAGGTGAACCATTTCGAGCTCATTGCCTGAGGTGAGAGTGGCACTTTGGCGGTGAACCATTTCGAGCTCATTGCCTGAGGTGAGTGGCATTTTGGAGGTGAACCATTTCGAGCTCATTGCCTGAGGTGAGAGTGGCATTTTGGGGGTGAAACATTTCGAACAGCGAAATTCTGAACAAAGCCATGCAGTTCGATGCATCACTTTAATGTAATGCGTATGTTGTATTTTTGAAATAAAGTTGAAAAATGCCTGGCCAAGAATTGTACGATGTTCGATGTTAAATGTGGCACGTTTTCCCGTGGAATTGCTTTGTTTACCAATTTGAAAGACAAATCTGAAGTTCTCTTACATCATTTATAAAACGTGAATTTCATTGGCATAACCTGGACATCCTGTGTGACATTTGTTTATTGTTGATTGGTTCAAGAGAAGAAAATGGCGGATTTTTACACCTGTTTTACACCTGTTGGATAAAACCTGAATGGCCGTGGTAAACAACTGATATATTTGTTATCGTAACTTGCGACACAGGTTTTGATATGCAGTTTGGGTGGTCTGCTGGCTTTCATTTCCTTGGCTGTGTTTGTGACAATGTAGTATGTATACATTAACAAGGCCAGCAAAGGCCTTCTTGTATACGAACAGTGCGGTGTTTAACACAGGGCCCACTTGTTCAGAAGTGTATTAGCTAATACTGGCATTAAGTCATATTTTATACATAGGATTTAAGCCAAATTCAGCAGCCAATACAGTTTTCCAAAGTCAAAACATAACAGCAGAGATTTAGTTCATACTTAATGTACAGTTACACAATTATTTTTTGGGCTACGTACAAATTTGAAAACTTTGATTAAAACTTAATCTGGGGTTAAGTCATCAAACAGTTTTGAGCAAACGGGCCCAGGTCAGCAAGGACTAAATACGTTAGCTGTGAGCTGCTCGGTTTGAGTTGAATACAGGCCCTGTATTATGCTAATGAGCGTTTTAGGTACCAGTCAGGAAAAGTATACAGAAGCCTATCAGTAGGCTGGAATTGTCCACGCAGGTGAATGGCCGTGCTGATTCATGTTCATCACCGCGGCCATTGAGCGAAAGACCACGCAGGTGAACGGCCGCGCTGATTCACGTTCATCACCGCGGCCATCGAGCGCCAGACCACGCAGGTGAACGGCCGCACTGAGTCATGTTCATCACCGCGGCCATCGAGCGCCAGACCACGCAGGTGAACGGCCGCACTGATTCATGTTCATCACCGCGGCCATCGAGCGCCAGACCACGCAGGTGAACGGCCGCACTGAGTCATGTTCATCACCGTGGCCATCGAGGGCCAGACCACGTAGGTGAACGGCCGGGCTGATTCATCACCGCGGCCATCCAGCGCCAGACCACGCAGGCGAACGGCCGCTCTGATTCATGTTCATCACCGCGACCATCGAGCGCCAGACCACGTAGGTGAACGGCCGCGCTGATTCATCACCGCGGCCATCCAGCGCCAGACCACGCAGCTGAATGGCCGCGCTGATTCATCACGGCGGCCATCGAGCGCCAGGCCACGCAGGTGAACGGCCGCGCTGATTCACGTTCATCACCGCGGCCATCGAGCGCCAGACCACGCAGGCGAACGGCCGCTCTGATTCATGTTCATCACCGCGGCCATCGAGCGCCAGACCACGCAGGTGAACGGCCGCACCGATTCATCACCGCGGCCATCGAGCGCCCGACCACGCGGGTGAATGGCCGCCCTGATTCATGTTCACCTGGCTTCGTGATCTATTTTAAAAATGTGCAGAAAAGTGTATACAACTAAATATCAACTGTCAAATTTTTAATATCTGTTTTAGTTGGAGCACGTTTTATATACATGTAGATCGTTATCCCCTCCATCTCAGTCTGATTTTTGGAGAGAAGACACTAAATTCTTCGGATCGACAGATCCACAATACAGAAACGTTAGTGGGGATTATTAATTGCTTAATTAACTTCTCAATTATTAATGTCATAAAGGAAATTACGGATTTTAAGGGAGAATGAAGTGTCGTCATTCTGACCGGAGATGCTGGCTGCATTGCTACGGGTGTTCAAGGGGTGTATTTTCCCGGCAAGTTTTTTCATCTCTGGTTTTACCTGGGTGGCGCCCGGTGTCTGCGACGGTTTACCCAGTAAGAATAGAACCGACTTTTCCTTATTTCTGTATCTGGATGAAAGGTGTATTTGAGTTTGTGTACACAGCGCTGCTGGCCTCGTCACCTGGCATTTAAGTGATAAAACCTGTGTTGTGGAATGATAAATGTTTTCTTTTCATTTGAGCGTAGCGAATTAGAACAGAAATGAACTTGCATTCACTTGAGACCTAAGACCTTAAAAGGAGAAGTTGCAACTTCCTCGCTTGGCGTTCAGCATTAAGGGGATAGTGTAATGATTGGTTGACCCGTATCAGTATAATGGCTCGGATGGGGCGGTTTACTTGCCTTCGGTAAGTCATCTCGGTGAAGCAGCACTAGAAAAAAGAGCGGTGGAAATCCGTCCTGCAACAAGGAGTCACGTTACATGTACTCTAAGGACTCTTTCGTCGTCATATGACTGAAAAATTGTTGAGTACGACGCTAAACGCCAAGCACGCACGCATGCCAAAACCAAAGTGTTGTCGGTTTCAAGCCTATTCACCATTTTGACACGTCAGACACGTGTGGCCCTATCTGTAGAGCTCAGTGATCTGTAATGTCTTCCCTGGCACCCATTACCCTCAGGTGTACAAAAGACCACCCGTACAGTACAAGCTCTGTCAAAAGGCACGATGCCACGAAACCAACGAGAGCGCACCATCGACATGCTCGACGCTGGAATGAACCTAGAACTGTAGCCAGAACCCTCAACGTTAATGTGTCAGCGATCCGTCAGAAGACGTCATGAAGCATTCAGCACAACGGCTAGTCGTTCGCATGCCTGACCGCGTAACGACCCCGGACTAAGATCGCCATATTCGCCTCCTCCACTTCCGCGAACGTTTCAGGTCAGTCACTGCCACAGCTAATGAAATAATCGGGCTCCATAATAACCGGATTTCTACGGAGCCGTAAAAGTGACATGGTTAGAAAAAAAATTGTAAATAGAAAAAAAGAATAATAACAACACAACTTTGAAAGTTTCTGTCAAATATTTTTTTTTTTTTAGTAAGTCGTTCGCACGACTTAGTAAAGATCTCATGCGCACGACATAATTGTGCATTTCTATTGGCCAGTTATCTTGTGTTCTCGAGATTTGTATTAAGTCGCGCGCAGGGTATCTTTACTAAGTCGTGCGAACAACTTGTTTTTAAAAAAAACATACCGGTAACTGCAACTTAAAAAGTTGTGTTGTGTTATTTTTTTCTACTTTCATTTTCTTTTCTAACTATGTTACAGTTCTGTAGATTTCCGCTCAAACGGGTCGGAACCGCTTCAGAGAAGCGAATTTGCGATCCCGTAGACCACTCTACGGTATAGACCTTAGCCCAGCGCAACGCCAGTGTCGGTGTGACTGGGTTAACATTCATGCTCATTGGCCTGTGGCACGATGGCTACGTGTTATAATTTTAGGCGAATCCCATTTTAAGCTGCACAGAGCCGATGGGACTAACCGAGTTTGGCGGCGAGACGTTGGTGGAGGGGGGGGGGGGATAATTCATGACCATCGCACTCAGCTTCACGGTATAAGTTGAATGCAGTAGGATACCGTGATGAATTCCTGCGCCCAATAGTCGTCCCATTTGTCCGGCGCCATGGGGTAACATTTCAGCACGACAATGCCGGTCCCCATGTTGCTGCTGTATGCATAGCGTTTCTACAGGCCGAAAACATTGAAGTGTCCCCAAATGAACACCTGTGGGATGTCTTCGACCGGCGTGTTCATGAGCGACTTTTTCGCAGCTCCAGGTAACATCGCAGTTGGGTTTGGTCCTCACACTGGAGCGGGAAAACATTCCGCAAGTCCAGGCCTGTGTGTCTACGATGTGTAGAAGTGCAGCAGCCAAACGGCGGACATACTCGGTACCGAAGTGTGGAATTTCCCAAAATGACTCCACCCCTGTTTCGTAACCTGCCTCAGCGTTAACATATCGACCGTTGTCCGTTTCCATCAGATATGGCAGTGTGTTGCTTAGAGTATATTACATTTCCTTTTCCCGGTAGTGAAAGAAGTTTGATAACGCAGTTAATTTTATCAAAATATAATTTTGTGTTGCGTTTGTATTTTTGCTCAGTTTGGATCTGCATAACCCATGCAGGATACAAGCAGGCCTACGGAGTTGAATTCGTCTTCGGCCTTTGATAAAAAAATACATTTAGCTAAACGTAATGTATTACTCTAGTCAGGACCATCAACGTGTATGATAATGTACGTACGTTTATTTATGTTTTATTATGAAGAGAAGAAAAAAAAATTCGACCCCGACGAGACTCGAACTCGCAATCTTCTGATCCGAAGTCAGACGCCTTATCCATTAGGCCACGGGGCCCCACACAATGACCTCCTAGAAATTATCGTATATAAATAGCTGCATGTAAATGAATAACCATCGTAACTTGTCGTTTGACTTTTTCCAGCAAAATATCCATTGTAATTGCTACAAGAATAATTTTACACCATAGGCCTAAAACTTACAAATGAAAGGAAGTTATAGTCGTGAAACGAGGACGGCTTTCCGATCGTTTTACCCAGCATGCAACTGGCCTGGGAACAAGCGGAAGTGTATAAACTGCTTGTCATGCTGACAACTTTGATTCGAAATTCTAGGTAACCTCCTTGTCATCAAGAAGATCGGGAAGAAACAATAGTCAGGTGCACGCGGAGCCGTCCCACCCTGGTCTGCGAGTATCTTAGCCCAGCTGGTTTCATCGTAACTATAGTGAGAATGTTATTTTCTGACATTTTGATCTTGGCTTTACAACAACAACGCCCAACAACATTGTTCAGATGGCTTTCTACTATTCATTGCTGGCAAGACCTGACATTACGTTCAGAGATTGTTGTTCTGGCGATAAGTTGGTAGTGAACGTATACACGTTTTGTGAAAAGAAAGATAAGAGATATATTTTGTGAAGATGTCTCAAATTTTAGTTCAGTTAAATTAAACGTTGAGATCTGTTTTCAACAATTTCTGATATTTAGGCCTACCTGCCTCAGCGTTTAATCGCTGAATTCGAAAACTGGTAGGTCCATTTCGCATGGCACTTCGCGGTATGAAGTGAACCTGTAAATCCACTTTATAACAGCATCACCAATTTCTGTTGAGGATTGAAGGGGAAATGATGCTTTCAATCACACATTCATGTTTAAATCTATTTCAGACTAGATATATGCAGAAAATCTGATGAAGTGCTACTTTTCTGCCTTCAAAATCCCTGTGTGCACACATGACTCATCGGGTGCATCCAAAATCCAAATTGTATATGCTCTGATAACACAGCAGAGGTGCATCTGATAGCTGCAAGCATGGACTGGAAGCTTTAGAATTAATTTTTCAGGCAAATTGTTGTTTCTATTCTACATCCATAATGACAGATGAAAGGGCCACCATTTTGGAGTAGATATTATGTAATGGCCCATTTTGTTAATGGACCTACCGTGTTTTTGAATTCAACAATTAAACGTTGAGGCAGATAGATATCAGAAATTGTTGAAAATAGACCTCAACATTTAATTTAATGGAACTATCTCAGATTTGTGATTTATTTCTGATATAGCCCCAAAAGACTCCAACCCGTTTTGTTATGCTGGCCTAGAGTCTTTGGAGCCTTGATGCTAACAATTTTAATTTCATAATGTACAAATGTCCAGGTCGATTTTCTTCGACTTGTGCGAATAAAAGACACCAATCTAAGGACCTGCTTTCTGCACCCACCATACCGCCTCAATATGTCCCTATTCGATTTATTATAGCCATATGAAGGCTCTCTTTGGATGCTGCCACCATCTTGAGCAGCTAAACGCATGTCCTGCTTCACTGTGGACCATTGAGAAGATGGCTCTAGTTGCCGAAAAGTGTGTGCCGTGGAAGCCTTCATGGATATAATAACTCTATTCTAAAGCAAATAGGGACACTCATTGAGATCAGTTCCATCGAGTTGGAGTTCAGAAATCTGATTTTTCTGTGATTTTCCATGATGTTGTGAATGCACCCACTGCTGTAAGTTTAGCACCAGAGAAAACCAAGATGGATTGACAAGGCAGTGATGGATTCAGTGGAACAGTGAATGTCAGAATTTATAGTATCACTATAGACAAGGACGATTGCAGTTGACTTTTTGACAGGTTATGGTACTGTCACTCTAGCCGTGCAGGTCTCTCACATATTTCATGGTCATTTTGTGCTACTCCAAATTGCAATTGTTATTCTGGTTGCCTTGTATTACACAGGTAATCCCAAACAGGCATGGACCGTTTGCTAAGGCTCGGTGGCGGTATGCCAGGTCTTGGACAGGTATGTTCTATTAATACTGCTAGGTGAATAATTACATTATTTTCTCACTTGGTCGCTGCTAGGTGAATCATTACATTATTTTCTCACTTGAACCCTGCTAGGTGAATAATTACATTATTTTCTCACTTGTACGCTGCTAGGTGAATCATTACATTATTTTCTCACTTGGTCGCTGCTAGGTGAATCGTTACATTATTTTCTCACTTGGACGCTGCTAGGTGAATCATTATATTACTTTCTGACTTGGCTGTAGCTAGGTAAATCATTACATTATTTTCTCACCTGAACGCTGCTAGGTAAATCATTACATTATTTTCACACTTGGACGCTGCTAGGTGAATCATTACATTATTTTCTCACTTGAATGCTGCTAGGTGAATCATTACATTACTTTCTCACTTGGCTGTAGCTAGGTGAATCATTATATTATTTTCCCACCTGAACGCTGCTAGGTAAATCATTACATTATTTTCACATTTGGACGCTGCTAGGTTAACAGAAACTTTAATAATACATGTCCATACAAAATCAGTCACAAGTTGCAGTGATGTCCACTCATGTTATCAGTCCTAAACTGTCTGAATGCTTCTGTTATCATTTACATGTAGATTATTTGGGGCACTGAAAAACTGTGAAAATTAGCTGCTGATAAAACTTAATTGTATGAGGCTCAGACTTGGGATTTTAAATATCTGTTATACTTAATGAGCTGTCCTGCGGAAAATGCAAAATCCATAGTGTTGGAAAAGGGAAATGTTAAATGTGGAGGCTGTAAATGTAAGTCCTTTCATGTAGGTAGTAAAAACCTACTTAATCATAGAAATGAATGATTTGAATATTTTCTGTTTTCATGAATTACCACAGCTCCTTACTACTTTTAAACATATGAAAATATAACATCTGTTTTTGGTTGTAAACTGACAAATTTGAGCAACAGATATTTTTCTGCAGGTTTACCATAAATCCTTACCATATTCGACCAGTAAGGTATTACTTTGGATACAGTTGGAAACTATTAATCACAAGATGTTCAGTACTAAAAATATAACACTGTTTATGTAGGGCACAGATGGACTTCATAGAAATTGTATAAAAAAACGTCTAAATCAGATAACATGTTTCTAAAATGCCAAAACAGGCACCCCATATATGTCAGTGGTCAGATTTGTTAAGGATTTCAGGTATTGTTGTTTGTTTTATTACATGAAACATTTTTGATTGCCAGGGAGCTCCACCCACTGATGCACCTGTGGTAGATACAGCTGAACAAGTCTATATTTCCTCATTGGCTCTTCTCAAGGTAACATTATATTTCACAAAGTGTATTTTTCATACTCATCTTTCTAATACATCAGATTGGTAACAGATCATGGGTCCTTGACCATTTAAACTGTGTGTTTGAATCCCGTTCTAGATGTTGAGAACCTCACATATGATGTTCCGCTGTACAGCAGAATATTGTCACAAATAGGTTGATATTACCCATATAGAACCTGACAGCTGTTGAGCAGCTGCTTTGTATATACCATAGTGTAATAACCTTAAGGAAGACATACAACACTAATGCCAGCTGCTTTAGTAAAATTTTGCACATGTAGCCATCCACTTTGACCAAAGGTCCTATTTTTACCAAAGATCCTATTAGACTTTATTTAATTCTCTGCCAGATACACGTAGCTAGCTACTATTCCAGAGCTGCCTTTTACTCATAGCCATACTAAAAGCCCTGCCAATCAGTCTGAGTCAAACTATTTAAATAAAATTCATATCACTGGGGATGTCTTCCTCCAGTGACATGACCGACAAGCCTAACTCTCATTGTGTTTACAAGCATGAATTGTGTAAAATGTAAAGAAGTAAATCAGTTCACATTTACTGGGTTATTTTTTTTTTTTTTTTTTGAGGAAAATGTCACAGAATTCAGAACAAATGAAAGAAGACTAGTGGCACGTTGTATGTTGTGTTATATCGTTATTTTCATATTAAACATGGCTGCCAGTATTGAGAATGGCCTATGTGGTTCCAGCGAAAACAGAACATTTAAATTGAACAACATTTAACATTTTGAGAGCACAACTTCACAATAAGTCATCGTTTTTTAAATGCAGTTTTAGTGTACCCAATATCTGAAGCCTTCTGAACTTTTTTTTATCCTTTCAACTTGTCAGATGTTGAAACACGGCCGAGCAGGTGTCCCTATGGAGGTGATGGGTTTAATGTTGGGAGAGTTTGTGGATGATTACACAGTGCGGGTTATAGATGTGTTTGCCATGCCGCAGTCAGGCACAGTAAGTAACATATCTTATTATGAAAGATTGTGTCCACAGCTGGACAAATCAGTCTCCATGATTTCATCATATATTGTGTCCAATCTTTGCTTTCTCCATTAAACAAAAAGGGTGTAGATCCATTGGCTTTACACCTAAAGGAAAAAGTCCACTGTAACAATTCGACAAAAAGGGTGTATATCCATTGGCTTTAGACCTGAAGGGAAAAGTCCACTGTAACCATTAGACAAAAGGGTGTAGATCCATTGGCTTTACACCTAAAGGGAAAAGTCCACTGTAACCATTAGACATAAAGGGTGTAAATCCATTGGCTTTAGACCTAAAGGAAAAAGTCCACTGTAACCATTAGACAAAAAGGGTGTAGATCCATTGGCTTTAGACCTGAAGGAAAAAGTCCACTGTAACCATTAGACAAAAAAGGTGTAGATCCATTGGCTTTAAACCTAAAGGAAAAAGTCCACTGTAACCATTAGACATAAAGGGTGTAGATCCATTGGCTTTACATCTAAAGGGAAAAGTCCAGTGTAACCATTAGACAAAAAGGGTGTAAATCCATTGGCTTTACACCCTAAGGAAAAAGACCACTCTAAATGAAGTATATATCAGATGAAGGATTATTAAAAACTGTCCAGGAAAATAGGTGGATAGGTGTCTGTTGGTGAGAATAGCCAGAGGCCCATTATAGAGGCATGAAAAAATGTGAAGAAATTGTTTGAAGTAGTTTCACCCAAGTACGCCGTGTCAGTGTGCTTAACAAAATAGAACGTGTGTTATGGTCAGATATAAGCTTACTGTGTCGCCATTCCTCGTAATCTGGATCAGAGATTAAAACAATGGGGGATGGATTATCACCATCTAACATAACTTTCGCACCTACCCTGAGCAGTATTCACAGAGATGTCACTGGTTTTAGCACTTGTAATGAGTAATTTTAATCAACAACCAGTATTTCAACCCCAGTGATTATTTCTTGATAAACGCAGTCAAGTAACATGATTAGTTTTTTGATTGTTTTTGGTTTTAATCATCCTCTGTAGACAGTCAGAAACTCGCAACATTGAGGTAGCTGTCAAAAGGCCGTGGTGTTGTTGTAAGTAGTTCACAATTTGTTAGTAGCTCACTCATGGTCTGGTGGGTATAAAACCCTTCCGTCTAGTGCCTTGAATCCATGCTTTCCTAAGGGCTTAATTGTCTGGAAACTTTCAAAAACTAACTCAGGGTTCTTCGACAACCTGTTTTTGCAACCATATGTACAGAGGTAGTTAATTATAATATCCAATCTGGTCACTAATCCTTTAAGTGGTTGAATGGTTTCTGTCAGGTTTCAGCCCTTGCCTACCGATGATGGTTATCGTTGGCATTTGTCAGTAATAAGCTACCATGCATTATTGGGCACTAATTTGTATGGTAGATTGTACATAACATTTACATGTGATCAATCAACAACTTGTATGGATACGTGCTTAGCTGGAGCATGTTTTGTGTTGGTAGGGCGTGAGTGTGGAGGCTGTAGACCCTGTGTTCCAGGCTAAGATGTTGGACATGTTAAAACAGACAGGCAGGTAAGTCCACGAACCAGGCTGCTCAGTGATCATTAGCACCAGGTGGTTATAAAGTGGTTCAGATCTTATGTTTCATCTGAACTGAAGTCCCATTAATTTGGCATTAGAGCCAAACACAGAGTGTTACAAGATTTGATGTCTGTAGCAACTTTAAATGTATTTGTACAAAAAATGTGGATGTTTGGTATAGGATAACAGGAAGTTTTAATAATGCAGCTGTTGAGTGAAAGTGGAATTTCATGTGATTTTTCATAAAACCATACATATTTTGTGAAAGTGATAATTCCCAATATTTGATTTATTGATCCTGTAGCTTTATTTCTGAATGATGGAATGTTTGTGAAAAAAAGAAAAGCTTGGTGAATTTATGTTAAATTCCCTTCTCTTGGACATAAATCTACCATGAACAATGCCCTGGATTGTACACAAGGAGGTGGTGCTAAAAGCAGGGTTTAACTTAGCTAGTCTAGGAACAGATGAAATTGTCCATTCTAATCAATTCTCCTCTGAGATGGTTTCTTTTCAGACAGTTTTCCTGTTTTACTGTAGCCGGATACCTAACCATTCCCATGCAAATGATGTGACCTGGGTCACAACATAAATAAATAAATTTATCTTAGTAGGCAGTTAACACTTGCCCATTGACACTTGAGTTGATATCTTTGTCTAATCTGGTAATACGACTGTCCCCCAGGCCTGAGATGGTGGTAGGCTGGTACCACTCTCACCCTGGCTTTGGCTGCTGGTTGTCAGGCGTGGACATCAACACACAGCAGAGTTTCGAGGCTTTGTCAGAGAGGGCTGTAGCCGTTGTGGTCGACCCAATACAGAGTGTCAAGGGAAAAGTAAGTAGGACATCACCAGTTTAATTCTGTACTTTACAGGCCTGTCCACTGTAAAACCCCAAGAATGGAATAAGAATAAAACTCAAATTTTGCCCGATTATGAATTTTTCATTTTCTTTTTTTTTTTAAGGCTTCTGATCATGTAAATATATCTTCAACACGAAAAAAACTGTCAGGATAATCTACATTTTTCACAAACCAGATGATTTTCAAGTTTTTATTTTCATACCTTCCTCCAACATTGGGGAAAGATGTATTTTGCCCACAAAACAACAATAAAAAATTGGCGTGGCCTGATGCCCATCTAGATAAATCTCCTCAAATAGGGAATCCTGGATATTTTTTCCAGCATTCACTGCTCTCATTGTCTGTGCTGCAGACAATGCTCACAGTATTATTCGGGTGGTCAACGCTTGCCTCTTACCAACATGGCATACAAATTGAGCTTGCTCTGCAGTTAAATGTGAGAAAGCTTGTCAGTTTTTTGCCAAAAGTTTGTGGTTCACTCCAAACACTCCATTTCCCCCAAACAGGATTCTTGAGTTCTGTCTGAAGCAAGACTCAAATAAGCAAATTTAATCATTTAAATCATCAACAAATGCTTTGTACAAATTTGTATAAACAGATTATCTGTAGTTTTAGCAGAACTCGTAAGGTGCAGAACATACAGGGATTAGGCCCAGCACTTGCCTGGCCAATGTCAGTACACTTTGACAGAGAATGACATCATATCTGTGTATTGGATATGATTCACTTGGATGTGCCTACTTCAAGTAAGTGCATTAGTCATACAATTGAAATGTTTTCATAGAAGCCCCTAACATAAGCCCTAGGCCTGACTGGGTCAGTGGTACAAGAGGCCCCTCTTACCGGAGACAGCAGCTTCTTGACCACTGAGATGTCATGCTTACCCTTTGAATTCAGTCATGGACATTAAAGCTCATGGTCATGTATGAATATGTGAGGAAAATATTTTTGAAATGAAATACCAAATAAAGTAAATAACTATGAGAGCTTGTTGTCAGTTGGTTTTATCGTACTGTTGTACATTGCTTCATTAGGTGGTGATAGATGCATTTCGATTGATAAACCCCAACATGATGGTCCTGGGGCAGGAACCAAGACAAACCACCTCAAATCTAGGCCACTTAAATAAACCCTCAATCCAGGTAAGACTTCACAGTAAACCACTTGGCTGTGTTGAGAGGCAAATGATTACCAGCAAAGAGTAGGCTATTCTTCTGCGAACGGTACAGAGATTTGAGGTTGAAAGCTCCACACAAGACATTTATCATTATTTGCCTGCCTTTGCAGAGTAAGCCAAAGTATTGTGAGAGACTGGAAAAGTAGTTGTACTGTCAAGTTTTTATTGTTATTCCCATCCCTAAAAGATTTTATAATGATGGGTGATTGAATTTTTTTTAACTGTTTTGCATGTCACTGAAATTGGAGAGATTTTTATGTAATCAACTCCTGTTGCACTGTCGCACACTTCATTATCTAAAGTGAAATATCCTTCGTAATTGAAATAACTGAATAAATTCATTTTGTTTTCAGGCTCTTATACATGGTCTGAACAGGCATTATTACTCAATTGCAATAAACTACAGGAAAAATGAACTAGAACAGAAGGTAGGTCACTATATTTCAGCGGGGTTTATTTTGTTAGTTGAAGGGCTCATCCAAGTTTGAGTGACAAAATGGACAAGATTTTTTACTTAAGACCTTTTTTTACAACATCGATCATTATTATTTTTTCTCTTTTGGGATCTGGTTTGATTTATTTTTACCACATTTTGACTTCATCCTATATGGCAAGATTTCAGTCTTCAATTTGAGCTGTGATACATGGCATGCATGTTGAGATTGAAGCTGATTACAAGTAATGGTGGATTGAATGCCACGTTTTACTGAAAAGCGGAGGAAAAAAAAGAGTAATTCCCACACAAAAGCGATGTTAAGCACAAAGTAATTTCTATTGTGCGGTTAAGCTGTTGATTCCCTCCCTTGTGTAAAGTGTCTGCCTCTGTTGTCCTGCAGATGTTGCTGAACCTACACAAGAAGAGCTGGGTGGATGGTCTCATGCTACAGGACTACAATGACCATTGCCAGACTAATGAGAAGGTTGTCAAGGAGATGCTGGAGCTGGCCAAAAACTACAACAAGGTACGCTTCAGCTACAGCTGGCACATCTCACTTATCTAGTATTTCGTGTTTCTTTATTTGATTTCGTCTTTGTCTATTTATTTACTTTCGTGTTCGTCTGTTTATTTGATCTCATGCTGTTTGATCTCATTTGATGTTTCACACTATTCGAAAAATGTTTCACTTTTAATATGATGATGGTTAGGTATTTATTTGGAAAGAACCAGAGAAAGAACCAAACGGTTTTCTATGTACCTGCTGTGGTTGCTTGGTTTCCTCCAACCGTAGACCAAGCCATAATCAGATAAATAAATTAATTAATAAATGAGCTGAGTGATCTAAAAAGAAGTTTTGCTTGTAGCTTGTACAATTTTTTTTTTTTTTTGCATTGTTCTGTATGATCTAGCACAATTCAAATTCATGCCGACTTGATTTTCCCAGAGCATTTAATGTCCATGGCTGGTCAGGGTCCAGTTTTACGAAGCTCTCTTAATGTTCCAAGCTCACAACTACCATGACGACATAATGCCTATAGTACAGGTTGCCGTGCTACACTGTAGTTAAGTGAATGGAACGTTAAGAGTGCTTCATGACACCAGGCTCGGCCCTTTAACCCACTGAAACAGTGGTAGCTCATGTAACTTTCCAGGTGTTAACACTTGATTGTCTGTGTATTTACCTGTATGTTTCTTGTAATACACAGTTGTTTGAGACTTTCCAGGTGTTAACACTTGATTGTCTGTGTATTTACCTATATGTTTCTTGTAATACACAGTTGTTTGAGACTTTCCAGGTGTTAACACTTGATTATCTGTGTATTTACCTGTATGTTTCTTGTAATACCCAGTTGTTTGAGACTTTCCAGGTGTTAACACTTGATTGTCTGTGTATTTACCTGTATGTTTCTTGTAATACCCAGTTGTTTGAGACTTTCCAGGTGTTAACACTTGATTATCTGTGTATTTACCTGTATGTTTCTTGTAATACACAGTTGTTTGAGACTTTCCAGGTGTTAACACTTGATTGTCTGTGTATTTACCTGTATGTTTCTTGTAATACCCAGTTGTTTGAGACTTTCCAGGTGATAACACTTGATTGTCTGTGTATTTACCTGTATGTTTCTTGTAATACGCAGTTGTTTGAGATCATAATAATCGTGGTCATTATTTTCATTTTAGGCGTGAACATTTTTTAACACAGGCTCAATTGTATCTTTTCCTGTATGTATTTGAAACAAATCAAAAGTAGGGAAAATAGTTAAGGTGCTGA
Source organism: Liolophura sinensis (assembly GCF_032854445.1). NCBI lineage: Eukaryota > Metazoa > Mollusca > Polyplacophora > Chitonida > Chitonidae > Liolophura > Liolophura sinensis. The sequence goes on along the minus strand of NC_088297.1, from coordinate 23,664,622 downwards.
ATGTTGCCTTTTTTCTTTTTTTTGTTTGTCTACAGGCTTTAGAAGATGAAGAAACGATGACACCAGAGCAGCTAGCCATCAAGAATGTGGGCAAACAGGTGAGTTGTGGTGATTCCTTGTGGAGGGGTTGGAGAAGGAAATGGAAGGATCTGTACATTCATACCTGTATGATCTATGCTTTGTGGGCATTCAAAAGAGGTAACAGCTGGTTACAGTGAGCAGCATTTACCGGGAGTTTCTGATGAAGGTTTGTGCAGAGCGGTCGTTTAATGCAGCGCTGGTAATAATCCCTCCTCAATGTGTTAAATTTCTTTTGTTTAGAATCAATGCGATGCTGCCAAAGGAATAGAACGTACTTCCTGCCTCTTATCGTGGAATGATTTCTTAAAAATCATATAACTTCGGGATGTATGTAACCCTACCTTGTTGTTGTTTTCAGGACCCTAAGAGACATCTGGAAGAACATGTGGACGTGCTGATGACATCAAATATAGTGCAGTGTTTGGGGGCCATGCTGCATACTGTAGTGTTCAAATAACACAGTGCTGACTTACATGTACTGTTAATCTCAGCTCAGCTTGGCTGTCGTTAACATCAGCAGGTCTGTGTGCTGAAAATAACCCTGTCCCAAGTTTGGCCATGTTGTGTTCATTTCAGAAATATTAAACATCCATTCTCCCTTTCTCATTTGGTTTTTTTGCAAGAACAAGACCTCAGAGATCTTATTTTTACTGGCATGACAGGAGAGGAGAATGTGCCGGTGTGCACTTGGGACAAGGTTGTTTTAACCCTTTCCAGACTGAATATATTGAATATGTAAATAACAAATATGCCACATTTGTATGACTGAAGTATTTAAGGTCTTCTCTTTACAAACGTACGTATTTCACAAAATTGAATTAAAATGCATTTTTCAAGGTGTGGAGATGAAATTATTAATTATAAAGTGCTTTTTTTCAGCACAGACATTGTCATGTTTTCAAACATGCAAACATTTTGCTATTTATTTTCTCTTAGAATTATTTGAATCCTAATGTAAATGTGCAAACTTACAAAAGTTATGGATTTTGCGCAGCGGTGTACTTATATCTGTCATATGATTTTTGTGCCTGATTTCAGGTTTACTTTCAATAAACACAATTAAAATACACCAGTAAGAAGGCCTGACACACAGACTATGAGTGATACAGCTCTATCTGTTGTATAGAATACTTAGGGGTTGCCATGGAAACGCAAGAGAAGAAATTGTCCTAAAAGTCATGAAATTTGAGAAGCAGTGTAAATAAATGCAAATAAACTAGATCATTCAAATACTTCCCATGTCATTTTCTGGATATCATTACTTAGTGTAAAACAGAGAGTTATGCACTTTTTGTTGAATGCACAATAGTCTTTGTATGTGTGATACAGCAAATAACAGTTTCTATCTTTGTTCAAGCACAGAGCAACATGACATGTGTCACAGAAGAAATGGGACCTATGTCTATCAGTGTCATATGACCTGCCATTTTCCACTCGTGAAGCCTCCCCACTCATACAGGCACTACCACTTCTAATAATCTTTTCATTACACACTCTACAGTCCCGTCTGGCCAGTGAATACAAAGGCAAATGTCTTCCAACATTTTGAAGTCTCTGGTCAGCAATTGGGTCTCCGATCGAAGGCCTCCCCTTCTTATTTCTATATGGGCGGCCACCTATCAAACATTTTGCTATGTCCATTTTGAAAGCTAAGTAAGGCCTCTTCTGCATGCCGTTCAATCTAACAACAGATTCTATCACGTAAGCATCAAGAAACGACACTTCTAAGAGATAAAACAAAATTCTTTTCCACCACTTCACTGATTTACGACAACTGTTGTAGAGTGCTACTAACCGATCACCTCTGACCACTCCACCCATATTTTGTGCGTAATCCACCAAGGCAGGGGGACATTTTACATCAACTGAACTTCCGTCTTTTTTGTGCCTGGTAACTGATGGTAGATCCTCAGAATCAGAAAGGAATGGAGGGTGAACAGTCCTGCTGGTGCAGATGTCCGCACTGTGCTGGAATTGTTGGATGCACCCTTCACCAGGTGCAGGATGAAAGACACCTCATGCAGTGAATGGCTCAAGAATTTCCACTAAACCACCTGTCTACAGCCAGGCTTGTCTACCCTGTATGGTACCTATAGGCACCTGTGGTACTGACTAAACTCTTATCAAGCAGGAACAAGTTAACTGACATACCTGCTGAATAAAAGCAAATTTTTATCGCTCATATTGAAACACAGTGTCTTTTTTCATTTCTCAAGCAAGGACCCTTGCGAGTGTGTTATTTATACTACTGTCAGAACATGAGGGAGAAGAGGTCAAGTGAGCTCCGCTACAGCTCAGTGTTAAAGCAAAGCATAGCCAAGTTGTCAAGACACACAAGGTTAAACCCTGACCTTTGAAACTCCCGTATAATGTACTTCCAGTGTTCCACCTATGAAATATATACATGTACTGTAATTCTTCAACATTTTCGCTTGTTTGCACACATTGGAATTGCCGAATTGGCCAGTCCAGCTGCTGTAGTTTAATGTTCTGTCTCCTAATTGTAAATGTACATAAATTGCACTGAAAGTTGTTCTTTCATATGCGGAAAAGGCCGAGGAATTAGGGTAAATACTAGAAAGGGGCCTTAGTGGCCTAGGGGGGTTAGCACGCCAGTCCAGCACAGTGATGCAGGAGCCTCCCACCCGTGGGGTTGCTGTGAGTTCTAGCTCATGCTGGTTCCAGGGGTTTGTCTTGGGTATCATGGTTTCCTCCACCTGTGAAACTGACCAAAGTTGAAAGCACTCCTGCTCTAACTTTGATGACAAAAAGGCACCAAAGATACTAGTATGGCAGGATGCTTTGAGGAATATCATGAATGTTACGACAATGTAGTAAAAAAATATACATGTAATGGAGACCAGTGAATAGCTTGTCCCTGAATACCCCCTCCAACATGTCCATTCCCAGAAAGCTCAAGTTGTTCAGATAGAAAGACCAATTAAACTGCCATTAGACGGTGCTTTTGGAACCTTGTTATTTGTAGGTTATTCAGTGCACCACTGAATGTTTTACTTGGGCCAGTTTTCACCAATGTTTTTGAGCAACATATTACCATGCTTAAATCGTCTTCCATTTAAATTTTTTTTTTTAAATTTTCCACGTGGGACTTAGACAAGCCGGCTAAACAGTGAACAATTTACTGAACTTGAAAGTTTCGTGAAACAGTGCCTTGGGGTTCAGTATTTAAGGGAAACACAAAAATATAAAAGAATCTCCTTTGATGATGGACAATAACGAACAACGAAATCTGACTCGTAAGACCACTTTATTTACAGTGAATCAATGAAGACCTATGCAAAAGAGAGACCACAGTACTGTACAATACTGAGTACTCAACGTCAGGGCTTCCTCTCACAAAACTTTGTAAATCAATGTTTTGTACAAACTTTGCTTGTAGATCAGGTCACCTTTTGGTGCTACAGCCCAGACAAAATGCCATACCTGTATGCAAGAAAAGATTTATGCAATTTTGTTAAAATGAGCCCCAGCTAGGACTGAAAACATTGCAGGCTGGCTTTAATAATAGCATTTTGAACAGGTTCACAAGAAGAATCCTGAACCATTGACAATACCACAGGTATACGGAATCATCCTCCGTGTTTGTCCAGTCCCTTGGACAGTTGTCGCCACACCACTGGAGGTCGATTCTGAATGCCTTTGGTCATGTACGAACAAACAGAAAACACAGTGTACACAGTTTGGAATTACCTAGAAAGTGGTTTGGTTCATGAGGATGTATTAGTATATACATTTTATTACATACAATAATTATGTCCATATACATGCATTACATTGCGAATGTGTACTATGTCCATGTTCAGAAATATACATCGAACTCTCGAAAAATAATACAAAACCAGGAACTTGTGATTACACCTAACACCTAGACTACACCTAATCTATCAACAATCTGTCTCTCACCTCGTGCTGATATATATACACACACAAGGAAACAAAATACAGGTGTGAATAATACAAGAAAGGATTATACAGCACAACACACTCTTGCATATGAAAGTGTTGTACAGGTACATGTCATAAATACACAATAAATGCTATCACATGGTACACACAGTTCAAAGTTTTTAGTTTGATACGATGTCTCACGGCATTTCCTCTGATGTAGGCTACGGTACATAGTAATGCGGGTTTAGCCAAGGATACTCCAGTGCCTAAAAATAGTTTTTGTCACATCAGAGATAAACAAATCATTACCAAATGTGCCACTGTCATAGCAACGAATGTCCTGGCAAAACTCACATCAGAGATAAACAAATCATTACCAAATGTGCCACTGTCGTAGCAACGAATGTCCTGGCAACAAAACTCACATCAGAGATAAACAAATCATTACCAAATGTGCCACTGTTGCAGCAATGAATGTCCGGGCAACAAAACTCAGCCCTATGATCCCTATGATTTACTCTGTACATGTAGAAATACTTGTTAAAATATCCAAGCACACATTTCGCCTTGTGTTGTTACATATTTTGTCACAACAATTCGAAATATCAGAAAGTCACTGTTAATATGTACATGTAGACGAAGTGATGTAAATCTGAAGACATGCACAAAACGGCCCTGTAAATTACCCTATATGACCTAAAATTTCACTCACAAAATTGCATTTTTTGAAGCAAACAAATGTCACAACATATTATTTTTGGTGCTGAAACTTACAATTTTCAAGCAGAATATCATCGCATGTTTCAAGAAAACATCTTTCTAAAATCAACAGAACTCTCAGAATTGGGAAAAGTGGGCAAGTTAGTCATGAACGAAATTTATGGTCACTTAGGGTAAGCTTTGAGCACAAACCTAAAGCGTTTTCTCCAGAATGTTCTGGACATATTGACTTGTGTCTTTACCTGCAAAGTTATGATGGTATATATATATATATATATATATATATATATATATATTTATATATATATCAATGATGAACACACTTAAATACATGAAGACAAGATTAAAGATGGGGCACAAAAGCTGGAGGATTTCTGAACACTTGAGAACAAGAATAATCCACACAAAACAGTGCTCAGGTATGGGTAGCCGAAATGACATCAAATTTGTGTAGTCGAGGTCCAAATAGAACTGTTAAAGAACTTCATCATTGCAAAATGAGAAGAAAAAAAAAGCAGAAAATCACAAGATACTGAGGTGGAGATTTTTGGAAACTGCTAAACCTAAATCCTACAACCGAAACACTACATATACAGAAAGTTTAGTCTGAATTGCACAAGCCAAAAATTTGCATTCTCCAGTGTAATTTCTTTAACCATTATCTAGAACATAATACTACAGGAAGCATCCAAACCACACGGCAACAATCTAACAATCCCTTGAACTAAAGTTTAAAAAATTAGCAGATAAAAATGGAAAGTAAAACAGATACATAAGCTTCAGTGAAAGCTGTCCCTGCATGCAAAATTATGAAATCCTGGGTTATGATATTTACGGTACTAATAAGAACAAAAGTTAAAATAGGTATCGTATCACCTGCTTAACTGCGATAAATTCACTATAAAGAGCCTCAGATCCTGGGAGAAAGCAATAATATCGCAAACCAAGTTGAGAACTCAAGCTACATGTACAGTTCAAATCACAAAAAATTACTTAAACGATGTACAGTAACACCTGAAACACTCTCGCCGACGAATATTTATAAAGATTGATGATACTCTTGTATTAACCTGCACTCAGATTCACATATGTATTTATATATATATATATATATATACATTCTATATACACGCACCTACAGGTGTGAATGATTCAAGACTAGTTTTGCTAATTTGTAATGAGCAGGGCGCTGATGCGAGGTGGGGTAGCCATGTCACCAAACTGACGTTTTTAGTATAAATTATGCCATGACTACTTAGAGCAACATTTACAAACAAAAACACTACTAACCAGTATCTACAATCAGACTCGATCAGCCGTCCACCGACCACGCTGGTGTATGGCATTCAAAACAGTCAATGGTGTGCTTTATTTTGTATATCTTAGGCCAAATTGAAAAAGCTGCTTGTTTACTGTAACTAGCACAATTTGTGAGTTTTGGTATATACATGCAAATTTGGTCTAGATTTTTTTTCCACGTGATCATGAGATTGAGATAAAATCACTGCTACACTTAATTGCTTCATGAACAGAGAACTGTTCACTCTGAGGTCTTCACATGCATTCCAGAGAAAAAAAAGGTGGCTAATATTCTGAACTTGTCATGGCATTTGCTCGGTGGCATCACTAATAAGTTCATTTTCCTTCTTACATGCATACTTTAATTCCTCAACCTTTTCCCAATATTAAAGAGCAACTTTCAGTGCAATTTATGCACATTTAGAATTTGTTTTTGGTGACAAAACTACATTGGTTGGACTGGCCAATTTCAGGGCTTCAAAAAAAGAATAATTTTATCAATCTACACAGGATAATGCCTTCAGAATATGCTTGAATAAGCACCTTGCAAACCTGTGAAAAGGTTGAAGGCTTACAGTAGTTCACTTCCTTCATAATCAAATATTAATAACATGACAGTTCCATTTATAAGTGAATTTAACCTCTCTTTATCACATGAATGAAATAAGGAGAAAAATAGCGTCAACTTCCGGAGACTTTTTATAAGACTTTATCCCAATCTCACCATCATTTGTGGATTAATAAGGCTCTTCACATTTAAATTTGAAATCCTAGGGAACAACCAAAAGATGTCCAAATGCTACACACTTAATAATGCGTAATTTGAGGCCTCTGCTCGCAGGTCAATAATGATTATCTCCCCTGACATCATGAGTAGTCTCCCTTGAGTATCTGGACACCGCTGATTGGGAACTGCATGATGGGTCCTATCAGAGACGCCCACATCTCCACAGTCCATCAAGCGACTACTGGAAAGCAAACCCCCACGAACACGGAGAGATATTAAAACCTAGGTAATGTATGTACAGGTTAAGTCCTGGGACAACGGACACGGCGTGGATTAAGCGTGGCAGGCCCATCTATAACAACGGCTGCTGCTGCGCCTGGTACATCTGAGGAGGCGCAGACATCTGGTGCGTCGCATACATTGTCTGCATATTCATTGATGGCTGCATTGCACTCTGAGAAGGCTCGCCTTGCGGGTTGTAGGTGGAAACTTGTGGACCATAACTCGACACAGATATTGATGCGGGGGCACTGCAATAGACAGATTTAACAAGAAATTTATCATGACATTTAACAGGAAATTTAAACGACACAAATGACATTAAAAAAATTAGTCTGATGTAAATTTGATCTCACCAACCACAGTCGTTCAGGTGAGCACATGTATTTCTTACTTAAGTCTCAATATTCTACATGCATGTGCTTCGTTATTACTTAACTGTAATGCCTTAGTGGTCCAATGTTATGAATGAGAGTTGTACCAGGCAGAACAATTAAGCAAGGAGAAAATTAACATGTCTTAGTAATCTAAGCAGACATATAACATATCCCAAATCCACATTGTTCTTAAGAATGGAGCCACAGGGTGTATTTAGAGAATAAAGAGCTGCGATATTGTCTGGAGCTAAAAAGCAGATTACACTAATTCTCCTCATTTTGGGACAGATATTAGCACTGTTAACTACAATATTACATTTCTTTATCAGCCTTTTGGAAAGTAAAGGTATGAATATGTTGTTCATTAAACGGTCTATGTGAGAAAAAAGAAACTCAATATTGCTACTACAATGACATATATATTGGCTAAAATGAGCAGACCAGGTGTCCCAAAATTGAGAAGAAATAGGGTAGGGTAGATGACCAAAAAATTTGTCCCAAAAGGCATTTTTGAAGGCCAAATGTCAAACAAGTTACTTTTGGTGCTGAAAACCATAACTTTCCAACAGGAAATCACATTACATTACAACTGAACACTCAAAATCAGGCAAAATGTCCAACACAGACACGGGTGATGAGTGGAGGTCATTTACTCTAGTTAACAGTGCTTGATAAACTTACCTATTATAATGTTGTTGTTGACTGGGTTGAGCCATGTGTTGTCCCTGTGGTTGTTGTTGTTGCACCATGCCCTGTGGGAGAGTTGTCTGCCCTTGGTGTAAACCTCCTTGGGGCATATATTGTGCCTGGCCGTTATAAATAGGCTGAGGGAAGATAACCAAACAGGCCATATATAATGCAGCGCGCTGTATAAATGAAATCCTTATATACTGGGCGCAACCAGCGGAAATGCTCACAGCCGACCGGCACAAAGGGATTGTAGCCACAATCGACTATAGACCCTACCATTGAGTTTGCACTTGATTGTAAAAACAAGCTGCGTCGCTTTCACAAAGGAATTGTAATGAGATTGTAAATTTTTGAGGTCACAATTGTGATCATAGGCTAAATAAAGGTGGCCTGTGAAAACGGACAATGTACCAAGTTTTCTTTCCTTTATTTTTAAAAGTTCTAAATCATAATAATTCACCAGTTAACAGCAACATGCTCGTAACATCTTTTTGAGACAACCAAGATATTACGCATTTTTGCAAACTGAGTCCAACATAACTAATAGCCCACCTACGTAATACGCAAGTAGTTGCACTTAATGTTAATTTTTCAGCAATTGAAAATGTTTACAACAGTGTCAACCCGATGGTAATTTCTGATTGTAAGTTACAACTCTCATAGATTATAATCCCTTCATGCAAGATGGCGTCAATTGTAATCCAGGGCTATACTATCGAGATCTTAGTGATTTACAATCAACTTAGGCTTATGATTCCTTCATGTGCGGGGCCCCAGGAAAATTTCTTGAGCTTTGTCATTTGTCCCTCAAAAACATACATTGATCAATAAAAACTTGACAGGGGCATCTAAGCATAACTTTAGCTCAATACATGAAGTACTTAAGCTTTACCTTAACTTGGATCCTAATCCAAAAAAAAAAAAAGACATGAAGTCCAGAATGTTACAATTTACAGAAATGACCACAAATCTAGGGTATCAGAGATGGACCATCCCCACTGGGTTTCGTTCTGGTACTCTACATGAATGCCCAACCTGTTTCCATGCATGAAGTACATTTTGAGATACCACTCTTAACACGGATTCCCACACACCAGAGGCTTATAATATATGGTCATTAATCTATCTCACTGGTGAGAGGCTCCTGGGTCATTCTGCTGCACTTACCTGTGGATATTGTTGTTGTGGGAGATGATGATGTTGTTGTTGTTGTTGAAGTGAGGGTGCAGGATATTGATTTGAAGGTTTGCCCATGTACCCGGGTATCTCCTTCATCAAACTGTGGTACATCTGTAACGCGTCTACCACCTTTGCGTTCAACTCCATCAATGAGTTGTGCTTCCTACAGTGAAAAACAAGATTCCCTCTACCTCACCAAAACAGCTGATTTATGTGTATTGCTTGATTTGACAGCCTACACGTACGAAGAATTATTTCCTTTCAGATTTATTCAGTTATCAGGTGCCTGTTTTACAAAGTCATGTTTTGCGTGTATTTAGTCATAAATATTTTACTCATATGATCACAGCAAGCGTTGTGATGGGAGAAAACAGGGGCAGACCCCTGGGAAAACCCAAGACCACCTGCAGGTTTATACTGTCAGACCCTCCAACGTATGACCAGAGAGGAAACCAGCATGAGCTGGACCTGATCAACTTTGTGCTGGGCTGGAACGATAACCACTTGACCACAAAATGTTCCTGATTGACCTTAATATAACATGATACATATAGTAATAAAGCCTTAATGGACCACAAGAAGAAGCCAGCATGAGCTGGTATTAGCAATAGGAAGACAATCATGTCCGGCGACATTGGTTACAACTTACCTGTCCACCTGTTCAAGTTCCATGTCAATCAGAGGTCCCATCCCTTTACATTGCTCTGTAACAAACACATCAAACAATCAGCAGGACAGTCACCTATTCCACCTCAGATTTAGTTTTTGTCACAAGTGACACATTTATCCACATTGTAGGACCACACACATGTAGGAGTTTTTGTCACATGTGACACATTTATCCACCTTGTAGGACCACACACATGTAGGAGTTTTTGTCACATGTGACACATTTATCCACCTTGTAGGACCACACATGTAGGAGTTTTTGTCATAAGTGACACATTTATCCACCTTGTAGGACCACACATGTAGGAGTTTATGTCACATGTGACACATTTATCCACCTTGTAGGACCACACATGTAGGAGTTTTTGTCACATGTGACACATTTATCCACCTTGTAGGACCACACACATGTAGGAGTTTTTGTCACATGTGACACATTTATCCACATTGTAGGACCACACACATGTAGGAGTTTATGTCACATGTGACACATTTATCCACCTTGTAGGACCACACACATGTAGGAGTTTATGTCACAAGTGGCACATTTATCCACCTTGTAGGACCACACACATGTAGGAGTTTTTGTCATAAGTGACACATTTATCCACCTTGTAGGACCACACATGTAGGAGTTTATGTCACATGTGACACATTTATCCACCTTGTAGGACCACACATGTAGGAGTCTATGTCACAAGTGGCACATTTATCCACCTTGTAGGACCACACACATGTAGGACTTTTTGTCACAGGTGACACATTTATCCACCTTGTAGGACCACACACATGTAGGACTTTTTGTCACAGGTGACACATTTATCCACCTTGTAGGACCACACACATGTAGGACTTTTTGTCACAGGTGACACATTTATCCACCTTATACAGCCACACAGAGTTTTGTGAAGATATTTTAAACTAGGAAAAAGTATTGAGACAGAAAGTATCGTTGTAAGGCCAATTTATGTCTTTCTGAAAGCGCATTTTTATACAACAAAGGTTAAGGTGAAATAAAGTACACTTGATCTATTTAATAAGATAATCAGTCAATTAGATGGATTTGGGCATTCCTTACCCCTTAGGCATAACAACACTTCTGCCGAAATGTGTACATGTAAACTGTAAACAAATCTGACACGTACAATGTATCTCTCAAGTTTTGAAATGAAGTAAGACAATCACATAGAATTCTTTAAGTCCATTTTTCTTCACAGCATGCTGCACAGAGAGAGAAATCAACAATGAAAGAAACAAAAACATAGAGCATTAATTTCAATGGATAAGCTGTACATGCTTTCTGATTTGACCAGCAAAATGCCTGTGACTATTCAGAGGAAATCCTTGCATGAGAGTGTCAGGTTTGCCAATGTCACGGAGGCAGTAGAGTCTATCTAACAGCATGCAGCTGTTCTAGGTCTTACCTTCTAGATGGATTAATTCCGGGGTATCCGGTTGAGTTTCTCCTGTGGGATCCGCATTTTGGATCATCTGCAAACACTCCTCTATTTTCCCCTGAAAATAAACATATGCAATCCTATCAAAGTCTTTCATTATTCACACGTTTGCACTGCAGCAGGGGTTTCACAAGCTGAGATGGCTACAGCGCTAGCTCAATGAAAATGTCAAATTCTTCACCAATGAAGTGTTTGTATACATGTATCCTTGGGGTGCCATTTTACGTCGGACATGTACTTTACAATTTTTCATTCATATGACAACGAGTACTCATTAGGTGTGTGTACATATACTGTGTGTTCTTGTGGCCAGGCCATGCCGCCAAAATGCTGCCGCCATCAGGCTGAAGACACCAGACATGACACCCTACCCAGTCACATTATACTGACACCAGGCCAACCAGTCATGTGTCCTTGCTCTAAACTCTCAGTGCAAGAGAGGCAGCAACATTTACTTATTAATGTGATTGGTCTTTTACGCTGTATTCAAGAATATTTCACTGATATGACGGTGGCCAGTATTATGGTGGGAGGAAACCAGGCAGAGCCTGAAAGAAAGTACTGTTTTTTATAAGGTCTTTGGTATGACCTGCCCAGGTTTGATCCATGTCTCCCGACTTCAAGGCAGACGTTCTAACCAAGCAGCAGTTATGATGTATTTGAATCCAACTCTTGCTGCTTTGTCTTCATCTACAAATCTGGAGGTTTGTCAGATACCTGCCAAAGGTCAGTGGTTTACTCCGGGCACACAGGATCCCTCTATCCACAAACCTGATCTCCATCATACAAGTGAAAAATTCCTAATTTTTCATCTGCTTCTGAACAAGTGCATAAAGTCTGTATGTACAGCAATATAACAAAATTTAAATCAGGCTTAAATCTTTATATCACTCTCAACCTAATACAGCCTAACTATCCATTTCAGTCTATTCTAATATCAAGCCTGAACTCTAACTAATTCCAAAGAACTGGACCCATGACTAACATATGTTATTGTAGAGTTCTCCCCCCTTACCTCGTCAATCTCCAGTTCCTCTGCTACAGGCTCTACTGTCTTCACCTCCACCTCTTCACTAAACTGAACTTTCTTCTCTGATTTGCCTAGAACAGAGACAATAGTTTTTAATCAAATCATCCTGAACCATACTTTAGACAACAACAAACAACAGCCACAGAATTCCGTCAGCAAGACCAATGCCACAGACAAACTGTTCCAGGGAGACAATAATATCTCCTCGCTACTACAGTAAGTGAATTTCCATTGAAATTCGCTGAAGGCTTTAGTGTGCTGTAGAAGAGGTTACATGGGTCAATCTCAGAAATCACCATAGTCAACTGGGCTTTGCTTCGCAAAGCAATCATAGGCTAAGTCAACAAGTACCATTACAAAGTATGTCTTTAACTTGCGTCCCAAAGGAAAGGAGTGAACCAGGAATACCCCGGCCGTGCAGGAAATATATACAGGAAATACCTTTCAACATTAGGGAGCTAAAGTAAACGTGTTGTCACCATGCTGTCAATAATAGAGACACGTTGAAGCTGAGACAAGACAAAGTTTCACCAAAGTTTTACTGGGTTGAAATAAATCTAAAAAAATATTTCATGCCGGTTTAAGATACTTTGAATGGTAGTCTTTCAGTGGATATAAACATTAGTCAGGTGCTGTCTTTCAATTAAAAAGGCAAAGGAAACTCTAACGTGAAGTAAGTATCAGATGACTGACCATTAAACACAGTCCATTTTAACAGCTTTCTTTTTGTATAAGTTTTCAAATGGGGTAAACTGGTTTTAAAACATCAGATTCAATGATGGTCTGCAGCGACACAGAGGGTATCAGTGATATCAAATAAATATTTTTTGCTTGAAATCGTTTGTTTCAAGGTCCATTTGGTGAAAGTGTTCACACACATAATGTGATGTCACTTGTCCCAAATCCAACATGGTCAGAAAAAGCCAATGTTGAATCCAAAGTTCCAACGGGAATTTACTGGGTAAAAAAATTCAACAGAAAACAAGCCAGTGATTTAAGTCTTTCATCTTATGTATACTTCATATTTGGGTTTCCTTTGCCTTCAATGCTTTTAGCAACACCATATATTTAAAATCATATTCGAGTACGAGTAATGTTTTATAGGTTAAGTTTAACACGAAGGTCTGTCTCACTCTCTTCTGGCTCGACACTGAGGTCAGCTGTGACAAAGTTTGCTGGGAACAGTCCCTCTCCTCTGTGGTTATATCCCTTCCACCAGTTGGCATCACTGAAACAAAACGTCACAAACAAATATATCTCAATAAAATACTTCACAACTCATAACATCCTCAATCAAGTACTTCACAACTCACAACATAATCAATCAAACACTTCACAACTCACAACATCCTCAATCAAACACTTCACAACTCACAACATAATCAATCAAACACTTCACAACTCACAACATCCTCAATCAAACACTTCACAACTCACAACATAATCAAACAAGTACTTCACAACTCACAACATCCTCAATCAAATACTTCACAACTCGCAACATCCTCAATCAAGTACTTCACAACTCGCAACATAATCATCAAATACTTCACAACTCATAACATAATCATCAAATACTTCACAACTCAAATACTTCACAACTCATAACATAATCATCAAATACTTCACAACTCGCAACATAATCAATCAAACACTTCACAACTCATAACATAATCAAACACTTCACAACTCATAACATCCTCTATCAAGTACTTCACAACTCACACCATCCTCAATCAAGTACTTCACAACTCACAACATCCTCAATCAAGTACTTCACCACTCACAACATCCTCAATCAAGTACTTCACAACTCGCAACATAATCATCAAATACTTCACAACTCATAACATCCTCAATCAAGTACTTCAGAACTCACAACATCCTCAATCAAGTACTTCACAACTCACAACATCCTCAATCAAGTACTTCACAACTCGCAACATAATCATCAAATACTTCACAACTCATAACATCCTCAATCAAGTACTTCACAACTCGCAACATCCTCAATCAAGTACTTCACAACTCACAACATCCTCAATCAAGTACTTCACAACTCATAACATCTCAATTAAGTACTTCACAACTCGCAACATAATCAATCAAGTACTTCACAACTCAAATCAATCAAGTACTTCACAACTCACAACATCCTCAATCAAATACTTCACAACTAGCAACATAATCAACCAAACACTTCACAACTCACAACATAATCAATCAAACACTTCACAACTCACAACATAATCAAACACTTCACAACTCATAACATCCTCTATCAAGTACTTCACAACTCACACCATCCTCAATCAAGTACTTCACAACTCATAACATCCTCAATCAAGTACTTCACAACTCACAACATCCTCAATCAAGTACTTCACAACTCGCAACATAATCATCAAATACTTCACAACTCATAACATCCTCAATCAAGTACTTCACAACTCACAACATCCTCAATCAAGTACTTCACAACTCATAACATCTCAATTAAGTACTTCACAACTCGCAACATAATCAATCAAGTACTTCACAACTCAAATCAATCAAGTACTTCACAACTCACAACATCCTCAATCAAATACTTCACAACTCACAACATCCTCAATCAAGTACTTCACCACTCACAACATAATCAATCAAGTACTTCACAACTCGCAACATAATCATCAAATACTTCACAACTCATAACATCCTCAATCAAGTACTTCAGAACTCACAACATCCTCAATCAAGTGATTCACAACTCACAATATCCTCAATCAAGTACTTCACAACTCGCAACATAATCATCAAATATTTCACAACTCATAACATCCTCAATCAAGTACTTCACAACTCGCAACATCCTCAATCAAGTACTTCACAACTCACAACATCCTCAATCAAGTACTTCACAACTCATAACATCTCAATTAAGTACTTCACAACTCGCAACATAATCAATCAAGTACTTCACAACTCAAATCAATCAAGTACTTCACAACTCACAACATCCTCAATCAAATACTTCACAACTCGCAACATAATCAACCAAACACTTCACAACTCACAACATAATCAATCAAACACTTCACAACTCACAACATAATCAAACACTTCACAACTCATAACATCCTCTATCAAGTACTTCACAACTCACACCATCCTCAATCAAGTACTTCACAACTCATAACATCCTCAATCAAGTACTTCACAACTCACAACATCCTCAATCAAGTACTTCACAACTCGCAATATAATCATCAAATACTTCACAACTCATAACATCCTCAATCAAGTACTTCACAACTCACAACATCCTCAATCAAGTACTTCACAACTCATAACATCTCAATTAAGTACTTCACAACTCGCAACATAATCAATCAAACACTTCACAACTCCCAACATAATCAATCAAACACTTCACAACTCATAACATCCTCAATCAAGTACTTCACAACTCACAACATCCTCAATCAAGTACTTCACAACTCACAACATCCTCAATCAAGTACTTCACAACTCATAACATCCTCAATCAAGTACTTCACAACTCACAACATCCCCAATCAAGTACTTCACAACTCGCAACACAATCATCAAATACTTCACAACTCGCAACATAATCAATCAAACACTTCACAACTCACAACATAATCAATCAAACACTTCACAACTCACAACATAATCAATCAAATACTTCACAGCTGGCAACATAATCAAATACTTCACTACTCACAAACATCCTTAATCAAATATTTCACTATTCACATCACCCTCAAGCAAACACTTTACTACTCGATCTCACCATGTCAACCACAACGCCCTACTCATTCTTTCATGGTCCTACGAATACCGGATAAATTACAAAACAGGTTTTTACTTGGAATACCCTAGCTGACTACCCACAGGCTTTATTTAATAAGAGATTATGAAAAAATATTAAAAGATAACTGCACGATATGCTCAGACCTAAAACTGTACAATTCAAATGTTCGCCTGTACTTTATATTTTGATCAAAGAAATGGATAAACTGCAGAAAATTGGATAGGGTTTTCAATGTATTTCAGGCTTTCTTCGCTTTCATAAAGAAAGCAGTTATCTTACCTGTCATCTAAAACACTAATTAATTCTCCAGCCTTGAAAGTAAGCTCATTATCCTCCGCCGCCTCGAAATCATACAACGCTCGTACCTGCAAACAGAGGTATAGTGTTTGATTATGACAAGGTCTAACAGAGGTACACATAATAATATGTAACATTTAGCTACATTTATAACAACTCAGTAGCGCACAGATGCCATCATCTACACACAATATGCATCAACGGAGATCAAGTAGTGGGTTCACATGATGCTGATTACCAGATCCGTCTAACCACAGTCCAGTCTAGGAAGTAAAGTTCAGGATGCTCCTTGTCCAGTCATTGCAGCACACACATGAAAGTTTGCTTCATGACTATCATTTCCTACCGGCATTAATTCTTTCTGCATCGCACTGCTTAAACTTAAGTCAATCCACACTTCAGAGAAAAACTAGCTGGAGCAATAAAAAAACACAACAGCTTGTATATACTGTATGCAACGTATTCAACCAAAAATAAGTTGTACGCCACATTCGTTTACAGTTTGCTTAAAAATAAACATGGTGGCTATTATCCCACTTCAAACCCACAATGCATTGCCAACTTAAAAATTCCACAATATGAATATATATGATTTTCCCATTTTTTGAGGATTTTCATTCAGATAAATGCGTCTTTATCAGGAGCCATTATTGGGACAGTCTACATTTCCAACAAATTACATCGTTTTTCAGTTTTATTTTAATACCCTCCTCTGGCACAGACAAAAAAGATTCCTTCTGACCTTAAAATAAAAATTTTAAGTTGTTAGTCCTGGACACAGTTTGATAATCTGGGTCGCTGAATGACCTTAAGAGTTTCACTGTCTCCACCCTTGTCCACCCATGACCTACCTTGCGGACCTCCTTCTGCTTGGGGGCAGTGAGCGGGGTACTGTAGGTAGGGTAGGAGGTCATACCTGCAGTGGGGTACAGGCTAGTCACCTTGGCTGGCTGTGACTTCTCAGCCTCCTTTAGTGACAGGGCAATTGCTGAAAAACGAGGCATCACATGGATCAACAGAGAGGATAACAGAAATGTGACGACAACCTTGATGGTCTTACAGAGTGATAATACTACCATTATAGTCCATCAGCTAGGGCATTTATCAGAGGTAATCAGGCTTACGTAAAGGGGACGGGCAGGCAGACAGGACCGAAGGGAAATCCCCCTAATTCCTCAACCTTTTCACATATAAAAGAGCAATTTTCAGAGTGCTTAATTCACATTTTTACTGTGATTTTGGAAACAAAATTACATTGGTTTGGCCAGTTTCAGGGCTTAAGAAAAAGTATAATTTTATCAGCCAACACAGAATAATGCCCTCAGCATAAGCTTGAATAACTACCTTGCAAACATGCCAAAAGGTTGAAGAATTACTGTATGAATTACTGTATTCAAGATCTAAAATAAGCAAAAACTGCTCACTGTTGATGTGCTAATATTATCAACTTTTCAGGAGTTTCAATCTTTTAAAAGTGTGTCCTATAACACCTGTCAGTTTAAGGACATCCTGTTGATAACTATAGGGGAGCTGGTGAAACAGAAATACACCTGTATTCACAAAAGCTGGTGGCCCTAATAAAGCTCCAGTCACAAAAGAACTAAGACGACCTACAACCTCAGCGATTCATCAACATTTTTTGATAAACTTTATGATACCCTGACTGAAACCTAACAAATCGTTGCTGTCACACCTTTTCTGACCTATCGACCACAAGTCTCCTATTTACCCATGGTAGTCACATGGTCGTATGAAATCATAGGCACTGTGACAAAAATACGCAAACCATTCATGAAGACCGTTTGTGAAGATCGTTTGTAAAGCCCGTACATAGCTCATACAACAACATCATTCAGGTTGGTCAGAACTATGTAGATTATAGCTGATCACACCTGGATTTTGTGCCTGTGACCACTCTGAGTGCCTTGCTATCCATGGTGATATCTTCAGATTCATCAAGATTTGCTAAGATCTCCACCAATTACAATCGTATGATCAAAAAAGATTTACGACAATTACCTCTAATTTTTCAATCGCAGACCTGTGTCTTAAGTCGTAAGTGTAGTTGTGACTTGAGCTTACAGTTACAGTGTTACAATGTTACGGTCACTCACTAATTTTAGAAATGCATGTTGCATGCAGTTATTTAATAGCTGTGTGACATAGTTACCTTTGGCAATATCATCTTCTTCTTGCTGACTTTGAACAACATTAGGGTCTGTGCTGACCTGAACTGTCTTTGGCTGTGACAAATAAACACAATATAAAGCATAAAGAAATGTAACCCAGAAATGTTCAACTTTTTAAAGAGAGAAACACTGTTAAATTTCAATGGAAAAAAATGGTAAAACGTTCAATAGGCTTTTTTTATACATCCACTACATACAAGACAGACTCATTTTTTACCTTCATGCAACAAATTCCACAAAATTCAGCGTGAAATGGAAAAAAATACTTCTTACCCCGAAATTTACACAATAATGCCTTTTTTAGGGGCAAGCTGAACGTTGATCAAAATCTACACAACATGGCTACATGACTTATTTATTAATAATTTCTGAATTTCTTCAATATTCTGGTGCATACTGTAATTCTTCAACCATTTTGCATATTTGCTCAGTGTTTATTCCAGCATATTCTGAATGCATTATTCTGTGCAGACTGATAACATTTTTGTGAAGGGCTGAAATAGGCCAACCCAACCAATGTTGTTTTGTCTCCAAAAGCAAATTAAAAATGTGCAAAAATAGCACCGAAAGTTGTTCTTTCTTATGGATAAAGGTTGAGGAAATAGGGTATCATAAATGACCTAAACAAAATCTGACCCAGATTTTTAGTAAGTCAGAAAGTATTATCCTTTGTGCTGAAAATTACATTTTTAAGTAGGACATCCTACCTGCCAAACAAACTGAACTTCAAATCACCTTTCTAAGGTCAAAAGAACTCACACAATCAGACAAAATGTGAAACATAGCCCAGAGCCGAAACTTCCTTCACCCTAATTCCTAAACCTTTTCAAATATTAAAGGACAACTTTCAGTGCAATTTATGAACTTTTCAAGTTGATTTAGGAGACAAAAACTGCAGTGGTTGGATTGACCAGTTTCTGGCCTTAACAAAAAGTATTATTTTACAAGTCAACACAAAATAATGCCTTCAGATTATGCCTGAATAAATACCTTGCAAACATGTGAAAAGTTTGAAGAATTACAGTATAATAACTTTGGTTTTCGCAAACTACTGACTTGAAAAAAAAGTGTGAAAAGTATGATAACATCAAAATGTCATCTAGATAAAATTCAGAAGCTGTTCATCCATAAGTAGAGTTTATCATCTTATTGTGATACAAACTGGTGACTGATCATGTAAATATGTCAAGTGAACCTTACCGTTGTGCTATCTAAGTCAGCAAAGTCTTGACCATCATCCTTGAGGCTTTTGTAAAACGAAGGGATCAAACTGAAAACAAAATACAGAAAACAAATTAAACACGGCTGATTTGAATTTTCTCGTTTCCTGTCAAGTTCGCAATACTGTGCAGTCAGACTGTCCTGATGCCAACGTATTCACAGACAAAGAACAGCCACTGTCCTCTGCCCAGTTACACAGTAACACTATACTGAAAATTGCTAACGCCCACATTCACCAATATGCTGTGCCTCCAGCAAATCTGGTTACAATGTTAAATTTGTACACAGTTTGACTGAACGATTTTGACTCATGAAAGAACACAATCAACCGACATGACACAGATACTCACTTGAGTGCAGGGTCATCTTTAAATTCTGACATCTCTGCCCACTTTTTTATCAGCAATTTCAACTTCTGTGCAACCCTCGGGTGTGCCTGATTTATAGGAAAAGTAAGGGTAAATAAATAAGATGCTGAAATTATATACAGATGCAAATATATAAAAACACACCATTTTTTAATTTCTTTGAATACCATGAATATGACTTTGGGGAAATATGAGACCCTTTTGCCTTTCATGATATTCATTTACTTATTTATTGCAAACAACCACAGTTTGTGCTCTTTTACTAATAGACAGCAAGTCAGCACATAAAATAACTCCATGTCAATAGGGATTTTCCTCTGTATGTTCTTGATGTCATGTAGTCCTTGATAACAAAAAAAGAAAAAAAAATGACCTTCTGTCCTATCAAACTCCTGCACTCCCCGACAAAGTCACGAGAACAAATCTCCAGGTGGAAGTTCCTGCCACAATTCTTCACACAGGCATCCAACAGCTGGAACCAACACAAAAAGCTATTAAATAAAGCCTCATACCCTGCATTTATGTGATTATTAAAAGATAAATGGAAACTCTCAAATGAATCTCATAAGAATCAAGATTTTGAGGGGCTTTTTTTATTTCATCTGTTGTTATTCATTATCAGTTGTTTATTATCATTTTTTGTAAGCATTACTGCACATAGTAAATACAAGTAAAATACATTGCATACAAATACAAACAAATGCATGGACACATGCACACTGGTAGCGATGTTTGATTGGAACACACAAACCAGTCATGTGCATGTAGTTAGTCTCAGAGAAAGTATAAATATTGAGTAGCCTTCAATAGATCTCAGTATTCAAATCCCTTGTCTGACCACAATATGGCTGAGATATTGCCGATGTGGCGTTAAGCCATAATCAATCACTCATTCAAATCCCTTGTCTCGCCACAATATGGCTGAGATATTGCTGACGTGGCGTTAAGCCATAATCAATCATTCATTCATTCAAATCCCTTGTCACAACAACTGCCACATGTCAGCAACACAGAAAGCATTTTCTTCCAACGAGCATTCAGCTGAGCAAGAAAGATAAAAAGTGAAGGGAAGTGGGAACACCATGGGCTACAGTACATGTATTAAAATGTACTTTGTATCTACTCTTAACACACAAAATGAAGCTTTGTTTTACGGGCAAAATGGCAAGAATGTTAACACAACAAAATTCGATGACAGAGTATATGTACATGATTTTGTATGTTGTCAATGGTGAAGTAGGAAGGCTTGTGCAGATAAATTGTGGCAGATTGCTGTTTGATGAATAAAAGTACATGTAACTTTCCTAAATAAGCTATGGTAATACACGGATTGTTTGGAGCCTTCATTTAAGCCCTGCATTGTGATTTATATATTCATTTACTGATTTATTTGGTTGGTTCTTTACACTGTACTAAAGACTATTTCATTGAGGAAACCCACAATCATCCACAGATGACTAGCAGACTGCCAAGGAAGCCAGGATGAGCCGGAGTTGAACTACAGATCGAACTTCAGAAGGATTGGATGACAATTACACCCTCGGGCATTTGCCTGACAGGGAGCTGGTCTTATATGGAGGGGCGCCTTACCGTCAGAGCCTGCATGGAGACGTGAGGGACACGATGGTTCATTCTCTTCACTATGGATCTCAGACAGTCTTTGGAACTGCAACAAAATCTCTCTCTGTTCAACATTTGTCTATATTAAATGCAACTTTTAACATACACTTTCTCCACTTCCTCATTTCACATTTGAAAACTTACAACATCACATGACATCTTTCATTTCTCCACTTAAAATAATCCAGGGCAAACCTGTGACATATATTTTATAATACAAGGTACCAAACAAAAGGTGACAGTTACCTACAACATTTCAAGCTTATTTCAGTGAACTGCTGTCAATTTGTTCTCTCCAAATTGAAAACTTTTGCATTTTAAGATAAAGGTTAAATGATAAAAAATGACAAGATAACCCGGACTGCTTTTCATACTCACGGTATAACCAATTTGTGTGGTATCCATATGTAGAAATCTTACAGAAACCAAAAATACATGTACAACAACAAAACACACTGCACTGAAACACAAACGGCTTGTGTAAACATTATCATATTAAATCTTGAAGGAACCAGAGAATCAGTTCTCAATGGTATTCTTTCATATACTGTAATTCTTCAACCTTTTCACATACATGTATTTGCAAGGTGTTTATTCACGGATATTCTGAAGACGTAATTCTGAGTTGACTGACAAAATTATACTTTTTATGACACCCTGACACTGGCCAATCCAACCAATGTAGTTTTGTCTCCAAAAGCAAATTAAAAATCTGCATGAATTGCACTGAAAGCTGCGCTTTCATGTGCCAAAAAGGTAGAGGAATTAGGGTACATATTATCATATAAAATGCAGTACATCCTACATGATGTGATGTGAAGCTTACCCTGATGATGACCTTGTGACCTTGTCACACACCTCCATTATCACTGCCCAGTCCTCCTGGGTATTCATTTCATTTGTGGCTTTCTCTACAACATATGTCAAATTAAAAACCAATTATAAGATCAACTTAACTGATTTTGTTTATTTATTGATTGGTAATTTTCTTACCAAGTTAGCCTTGCATTTTTAGTTTATTTATTTGATTGGCGTTTTACGCCATACTCAAGAGAATTTTACTTGTACAACAGCAGCCAACTTTATGGTGGGAGGACACTGGGCAGAGCCCAGGGGAGACCTACCACCACCTGCAGGTTGCTGGCAGGTGTTACAATGCACAACCGGAGATGAAGCCACCATGAGCTAACTTAATGCATTTTTAGAGCAAGGTGAGTAGTTTATAAGGCATTACATCAAATTATAGGTCACTTACTGTAATACTAATTTCATTTGACTTTACTGCCGTAGAACATTTCACTTAGTTTTACAACAACATTCTCTGGAGTAAACCATCCACCATTCAGGAATTATTCGATCTCATGCAATTCATCAAAGGTTAATCAGAATACCAACTTTCATCTTTATTCTTCATTTTATTGTCTTGTCTTCATAATGAAGTGAGGAATGCTCCATGTGGCTGCAATGTATGATGCTTATGTTTAAGGCAGTGCATTAATACATGTAAGCTGGAACTGCATAATGGAAAATGGAAAAACAAATACATGTAGCTTTGACACATACAGATGCAAATGACCTAAGCAAATGTGTCCCAAAACTACACACTGTGCAAGGAATGTTTATTTCAAAAAATTATGGTATCTTCATTACAGTGTAATCTATTGTACCAACATACCCTATTTCTTCGAAAATTTGGGACACTTGGTCTGCTCATTTTAGCCAATATATATGTACCTTTAGCAAGAATAATGAGTTTCCTTTTTTCTCACATGGCTAGACCATCTACTGAAAAACATGCTCATACCCTTACTTTTCCAAAAGGCTGGTAAAGAAATGTAATATTCAACTTTCAACACTACTAAGATCTGTCCAAAATTTAAGAAGAATTTGGGTACCTTAAGCATCATGCCTCAATGTTTACCACCTGTTAGATGTGATCCCTGTTTCACCCAGTGTTAATTTTTTAATTTCTACCTTCCCTTTGACAGCCCATATGAAAGCTCTGTTGGTATAACTTCAACTATTCCTTGGGCTTATTAACTTTGGAAATAACTCTTTTTGTTAACTTTGCATATTACATACACTGTGCATTCATCTTATGAGCACTGCTGATGACAGTAACAGTTATTTCAAGCTAGCTGATCCCTAGTAGATAGAGTTCTGCCGCACTCATAATTAACTTCACAAAGAATTATATATAAGATTACAACTTGAATCCGCCCTAATGTTTGGTATACATTTAACCCCAACTCACCATGTGCTAAAAATGTCAAAACTGACACTGACGATCCCTCCTATAGCAATAATCTAGTCTTTGAAATTTTTGAGTCGAAAATTCAGACTGAAGAACACCATAACACATAATCAAACCTTGGGAAAGGTACAGGCTGGTGGTTCAAAAATTTCTTCTAAAAATGGCAGTGTTTGATAGCTCTGCAAGCCGGCTGACTTTCAACATTAATGTGTACCAAACATCTGGAAGAACTAATTTCCTGCTACACTAAGTACCCAGCTGTTCAATGCTGTACATGGTAAGTAGAGCACTGTTCAAGTGGGCAATTCTTATAAGACAGTTTATGTGGACCATGTGTGCCATTACTGAGTGGAATATACCTGGGATGTTGTGTGTGCAGGTGCGCTGAGAGTTAAGAGCGCACAGATGACACCTCTTTTGGACTACAGACATTGTTTAGAAAGGATTTATCGGGCATGACGTGAAACAATGTATGGTTTACCATTGGTTGCCCCTGTAGCTACTTACTTTGAAATGGCCACTTGGGACTAGGTGACACCACCCCCTCCCCCACCAACCCCCAAACTCCTCACCTACAAACTTTTCAGACACACTTGTAACAGATATTGTAAAATCAAGGACATCATCTTTATGGGGTAAGCAATGGAGGTACAACAATGCTGGAAAGGCCATCGGAACTGAGCAACCAACAATGGCGTGTCAAGCTGATTGGAGTTTTGTGTTTTGAGAAGAAAAAAAAGTCAAAACGAAGACTCAGTACCCACGAAGCGGACAGACTGGTTCAGTGTTCGTGGAAATCCGATACAGAGATACCGACTGATCTCTGATCTGATCACTGCATAAGACCCGTTGGTTCTAGTGTTTAAATATGGTGGTATATGACTTGCGAAAGTGACTCGTCTCGAGTGTTTTCTTGACACTGACAAGTGACAGGCCAACAAGAAGTTGTTGTTGTAATGACCCATGAATCCTGGAAAACAAAGCAACAATATTTCAGAGAAACAAGGCCCCTCTATGTAATTTTAGTCTTCGATACATACCCACGTCTCCATCAAACGGCGAAGAACTGCTGAACCACGGCATTTTGAGCAGTTATTTAGAATAAGGTAAATTTTAAGATCCACTGACGGTATCTACCGATAAAATTGTCCACCTAATCTTAGCTACTGCGCATGACAGGGTGCTCAGCTGACGTCATCCGCTATGTTTTGCTTCCGGGTGGACGCACGTGCTTTTGACAGATCAGTTCTCGAACTATTGCACCGTGATTCATCATTTCTTTACTTTGTCGAATCTTTGTGAGCTGTACGCAACAAAGACTACATGAAAATCATTACTTCTTCATAAAATAGATTAAGTACCTATATTTGTTTATTTATAAATGCGTCTGACCAAATAAATAACTTTGCATATACAAGTTAGATCTAGATTTTCTTTGGTTTTCACAAATAATGCGAAGTAAGGAAGTATTCAAAATTATATTCAGAATTTTATCTGAGTAGGTTCTTTTACCGACCGCTTTAAACGTACACAATTAAAAATATCATCAAAGATGTTAATCTATGGTTGCCATATAAACTTTTAAACTCGGAACACCTTTTTTAAATTTGGAATCCCGACTCCTAAACTCGGAGCACTGTCGGCAGCACGAGAACATGGCGATGATCAATCGCCGACGGTCCACCGTCGGTAGGAACCGGTGTGGTTGAAACGTGTTCAACTTTCCTGGTCACCGAAGGTACGCAATATCACGAGAACACTCGAGCCGCTGGCTCCGATGCACTCAACCGTCATCCACTGGCGATCATCCTGGGTGAATGAGAACTTTAAACCTCGTCTTCATAGACCCGGCATATAACAGTGGACCGGGGACTCGAGCGTTCTCGTGGCATTGCATACAGGCGGTGACCAGGAGAGTGGAACGTGTTTCAAGCTCACCGATGCCACCCGGCATGTGCTCATGCAGCCAGCGGAAACCTATGAGAACCAAAGCTTAGTATGCTATGTTTTTTTTTATCTTTAAAGCTACGAATTTAATCTTGTATAACTTCCCGCCCAAATCTTACAACATCTTTTAATGTCTTTCACAATATCACCTTTTCAGCTGTATACACCAAAAAGACAATTTAGGAAAAACAACTCTGCCACAAAAACTTGAGATGTGCAAAATGTGTTTAAGCATCTAAGAACATTATTTCCTCTGGAGATTTCCCTGAAAAACCTAATCTTATCGTACAGTTTATAACGATCTTCCCTGCTTGATTAACCGGGCCGGGTTGCCAGGCACTCCATCTGTTTGATACTCAGATTATGAAAATTGAGGATGATATGTGTTTGTTTCAAATTGTTGACACCATAAGACTTGATTGACATATATAAAACCGTTAGAACAGTCGGCATTTATACGAGATGTACATCTGGATGCTGTGAAGCAATAAAGCTAATCTTCAGAGAACTTACGGATTAAGGGGGGAACAACTCTCAGCTCCTTGTTAGCTATACAAGCTTTACCATGCTGTGAGCAGAGGCACTTATCCGTAGATGTATTAAATTTGTTCTGGATAAATCTTGAATTGGTACACATTATTTCATGTTCATAGCACAAGGAGTGCTGCTATTTCTAAAAACTAAAAAGATAAAACTAAAGACATTTCTATATCTTCAAATTTGCTCTGTATTATAGGCGGTCCAGTGAAAATTTGTTTTGCATTTGTTTTTATGTTGCACAGATTGAATTTGCGATATAGCTGGCTAGCAATTTAAATAGTTTAATTAATTTGACAACGCTATGTTTTGTTTGAATTCACGTTTTTGTTTGTTTTTTTTGTTTTTTTAGTTTTTTTTTTTTTTTTTTTTTTGGTTTTTGTTTTTGTTTTTACTTTTGAGTCATATTTTATATCTCTTAACAAATCCTTTATTTCGTGCATACCTTCCGTCATTGGTCCATGAACTTCCTGGGAACGTGGGACCGGAGCCCGGCTTCACGAAGCACTCTTAAAGTTACATTCACTTAACTACAAGTATTGTATATCCATTAAGTCGTCATGGTAGTTGCGATCTCGTAAAGTTAAGAGAGCTTCGTGAAACTGTGCCCAGATAATAGCACCTGCATTCAGGTGCTTCCCCTATACCAGACAGAGTTGTTTTGACAACTACACGTATCATTGTTGACGTCTCGACTGCAGAATGCTCGGTTTCCAAAATGGCTGCTGTGGCCTTAGCAAACCTACATGTATTCTCCTCGTGCACGGCTCGCAGCCTCTCGTCTACTAAGGATCGATAGATTCGAATGGTCTGTAAAATCTCCTGTGCGTAATGTACAATTTCTTTATAGATTACCGGGCCTCAGGATCACGAGACGATCTTAAACTTAGGTCCAAATTTCAAATCACTTTAAAATTGTTATTTCTTATGTAACAAGGTTAAAATATTGCTTGACAACATAAATGCTGGGTAAGTCATTGTAATTAAAACAAATTCCAGCTGAAATAATTGAAAGGAACATACCAAGTTTGATGACTGAAACTTTGACTTAAGACTAAGATCACTTCATGATCCCGGGGCCAGGTATTAAAATTTAATGTAAAGAAAAAGTTTAACTGTTGTTTTTCGTAATCAAATGATACATGTAGGTGCATTTTTTTATTTCTTTTTATTTCTTACGAAAAACAACTATATATATATATATATATATATATATATATATATATATATATATATATATATATATATATATATATACCCAGATTATTTACCCAGGAGCCTCTCACCAATGCTGTGAGTTTAAGTCCAGCTCATCCTGGCTTCCTCTCCAGCCGTACGTGGGAAGGTCTGGCATACCACCTACGGATGGTCGTGGGTTTCCACCCACCATAATGCTGGCCGCCCTCTGCAAGCGACCGGCCCGGATAGCACAGTTGGTAGAGCGTCCGCTTCGGGACCGGTAGATCCAGGATCAGTCCTTGATCGAGTCACCTGATCGAGTAACTTCCTCGCTTGGCGTTCAGCGTGAAGGGGATAGTGCAACGACTGGTTGACCCGTATCAGTATAATGGCTCGGGCGGGTCGGTTTACTTGCCTGGGGTAAGTCGTCGTGAAGCAGCACTAAATAAAAGAGCGGTGGAAATCCGTCCTGCTACAAGGAGGCACATTACACGTACATGCACCCTAATGATTCCTTCGTCGTCATATGATTGAAAAATTGTTGAGTACGACGTTAAACCCCAAGCACTCACTCACTCGTACAAGCGAAATATTCTTGAGTACGGCGTAAAACACCAATGAAATAAATAAATAAATAAATAAATCTAATCATATACTGTATAAAATGGATCTTAATTTATTATTACATGGTCCTAATGAAATCAAAACTAATTAAAATAGTATGTGAACAATGGTCTGAATTATAAGTAATATTTGAATATGGTTTATATGTAGGCCTATGTGTACACTGACATGTTAATTTTAGGTTCGATATTAAAGCCAGACACGCAGGCCAATACAGCACGGTCAAAGACATGTACGTCAACCGGTGTGATTTCTTCCTAGAAAAGAATGGAAATGAACTGTGGTATTTACAGAGCATTTAAATTGTGCCTTACAATATGTTATAAACATATTTATGTTCAAATAATACGTGATCAAATAACCTTAATTGTTACTCGAGCCAAACCAACGCACTGTACAGGCATCTGACTCGTCAATAATTTAAACAATTTCCCGCGCCCATGGAGGGGCGCGCATTTGATTGGACCCATGTGTCACGTGCTCCACGGAGGGAAAACGAAAGAGAAGAGAGAGAGGAAGAAGAACGCACTGCAGCAGCAGAAGGACTGTGCTAATATTTGACACTCATTTGTTGCTTTCCAGAGAGGTAAGCTGACTTTGTGTGTTGACAAAAGGCTGTTATAATGGTAGACATATGCTACCCACGTGATGTCATAGTATCGATGACACTGAGCTTGCGATATATTGTTGGGTTTGACAAGGCGTTTAAAAATAGAAAAAAAAAAGTAATCGGAATCGACCGTCATACAGGTAAGTTCGATATGAAATCTTGAGAGCTGAAGGTAATGTTGTGACGGTGCAACAAGCTGTCAAAGCCAGGTAAGCTTCTGAAGTTCATTATAGCTGAAGTATATGGACTATACGATATTCAGAAAAGCCTAGAGTGTCTAACTTGTCAGTTATAGATGTCGACGGGCATATACGCACATACGGCTGTAATGTTTTCAGGTTTGGACAAGAAAACATAAAATTTGTCCTCCTTTTAGAGGAATTCCTCTTTATTGATGTTCGGTCAGATGCAAGTCGTAAGATCTCGACTTCCCATCGTCACAAACAATTTTATTATACATGAACATTTATTACCACGTGTATAGTATTAAACAAATATCAAATATTGGATATATTCTATAAAAAATTAAATTATAAAAATATTCCACGTATTACATTCTGATGACAGTCAAATTCACTGTGTACATGTGCTAGTGACATTTCTGTTTACATAATTAAGGTATACTTCTCAGAATATCGCCCATAGGTGAGGATTAACTAAACCCTTTTTGTGTACAGTAACTTTCACCTGGCTGTCTGGAAATTCTGGTCTGGAATAGGGTGACCTGCTCTGTGATTTGTGATTTGAAGGAAAGAGTACTGGTTAGTCAGGTGTCAGTATAATGTGACTGAGTGGGTTCTCATGATCCCTCAGCATTGGCAGCACTAGAGAAGCATGGAGTCGCCCTGCCACAAGAAGACACAGTATAGGTACACACACCTAATGATGACTCCTCATCCTATGACTGAAAAATTGTTAAGTGTGACGTAAAACCTAAGCATACATATACACTGGATCACTTGTGTGGACTATGGGATTGTGGCATAGCCTTTACTTTAAGAAATTTGTCAGTTCGTCACCTTCAGAGATGGGGCAATTTGCACCATGCATGAAACTGACAAACATCAATTCTGTTGATAAAACAGGTGACTTCTTGAGCATTCATTAAGAAATTTTATAAAATGTAACTCAAAATGATGCTTTCTGTGAAGGAAGCCTGTAAAGGAAGAAATTTCTCTTCTGTATATGTAAATAACATCTTTTGTTCACTTTACATGTTAGTTTTAGTACAGTTTGATTCGTTTGGGGACCCAGCAGTTTTGAAGCACTAACAGTTTCCGGAACTAAAATGACTGATCAAGATATGAAACACCAATCAAGTGTATAAATATACAGAGGTTGGGTGCAATTCAGTGGGGTTTGGACAATACAGAAATAAATCGCTTTTATTGGCTGATCCAGGCATTCGACTGTCGCTGGATTTTATGCTTCGGTTTTGTAGTGTTGGTTTCAAAGATGAGAGCAGTGCTGACCTAGTTATCGCGGACATTAAGCACCTTAGCTTAAACACAGGGTTTCAATAATTTTACTCTATTATATTTAAAAAACACAGGAAAAACATCCTTTGTATGCAAGAAAGATGAAACAAAATTGTTCATTTATAAATAAATTTTGAGAAAAAAATTATATGATAAGATTTAATTAATTTATGCATTGTTGAGTGAGATACAGTTTTTTCATTTCCCTAAACCTTCAGTATCTCAGTGGTGTATCTTGCATGCCAAATGCAGGCAAAAATCGCTGCGGGCATGCTATAGCCTCGCGTAGCCTGCCCGATCAGTCAGCCACTATTTCTTTGTACCCAATCTCCCTTTCACATAAAGTCAACTCCAGTAATATCCTCTGACACACATGAGTTCAACCAGTCGAAGGGGAAGTTTTCTGTGTTCTTCGTGACTTGGCTCCTTGTGGTAGTGTAACCATAATGGTTACATCCAGTTCGATAAGCTGGACAGAGGAGAGTTTGTAATTTTAATGTCAAATCTGTTGCTATCGAGAAGCCGCCATTTTGTCGCAATGCACCGTTTTTTAACCAACCTTTCTCCAAAAAAGATAAAGCTACTATATCGTCTGATTGTAATAGGTTGTATGACCTAATAGGTTGTATGAAAATGTCAAACTCAATCCATCACCAAATGATCTGAAGGAAAACACTGTTTTCTACAGATCTGTAGCCCGTCAAAGAAGTTGATTTGATAGGCACAGCACATGTACAAACCACAAGACATTTGTGAAAAGACTCAAAAATGAAGCTTTGAATGAGCCTTGCAGAACTAAAATTGTCAGTGGCTTTTCTGAAGTTGAGAAACAAAGTCTGTTAATCCTCTTCAGAATATAGTACGCGGTGCTGAAAGCTGGTAAACCATGGACAGACTTTTCTGTGTGAACTGGACAGAACAAAGGGACTGGATGTTGGGAACACATACATAAACAGAAATAGTGGTATGAACTTTGGCAGATAGATTGCCCATATCGTTCTCAAAGAACTTTGTACATATTTCTGGGAAGCTGAATTTTTTACAGTCATTATTAATGAGGCCACAGATGCAAGTCAAAAGGAACAAGTTGTTGTTTACGAGCAGTTTTCGTTAAATGGGAGAATATTTTCAAAGTTTTGTGGAATTTTTACTGTAGATCGAGCTAATGCTTGTCAGATTTGTGATGGTCTCAAGGTGAACTGAAAACTGAGGCTAGGGTCGGAGGCAAACAAACAGATTGTAAGTTAAAATGGAACAGCAGAGAATGCAACAGTGACGGTTCAGGAGAGAACAGAAGCGACTGCGAACAGGCATTCATATAATGACATTACAGAAGACAATGAAAACAGAACTGTGGACAAAGAGATGACAGCAGTGGATGTTGAGGGCAGTAACACACACTTGGACAGCAGTCATGAGCATCCAGAGGATGTGCTACAAATGGATATGAAGTCTGGGGATCAAAACTTCACAAATGATGATTCATCAGCATTTGACTCGGTGATCATGATGATCCAGGTCAGGAATATCAACTTGCAAATGTCGATCAACCCGCAAATGTCGATCAACCCACAAATGTGACATACACTCCACTTTTGGTGGGTATGGTTAGTGATGGGGCAAGTGTCCTTAGTTCAGGCAGTATTATCAGTTGAGGTGAACTGTCATCTTTTGTATATATGGTGTGTATCCCATCATTTACAATTAGGGAT
The DNA here is from genome assembly GCF_032854445.1 of Liolophura sinensis. Classification (NCBI taxonomy): domain Eukaryota; kingdom Metazoa; phylum Mollusca; class Polyplacophora; order Chitonida; family Chitonidae; genus Liolophura; species Liolophura sinensis. The sequence continues at coordinate 23,632,349 of NC_088297.1, read as the reverse complement.
GAAAGATACACTAAGTAAATGTAAGCTTTTTAATGAACTGTATGAATTCCTACTGTACCAATACCATACCAGTGTAGTAAATGCTGCTTTTAGGGCAGTTATTAAAGTCAAACAGCGCAAGGCTGGTTGTGCAGTAACCTGTGTAGATGGCGCCAGATGGATTTCCCATATGTGCAATGCATTAAGAAACTTGCTCAACACCATTGACTGTCACCTTGACCACCTAAATGCCATACAAGTGGCAGAACGCTACATTGATTCTCAGAAATGGAAGGTTTGACAGATAACGTGTTTGGCGAGTTCTCAGTTTTTATCTTCGACGTTCTCCAAGAATTGTCCAAATTTTCACTTTTCTCTCAGAAAGCGAACACGAGCATTACAGCCATTCAGTATGGACACTCTTTTTGACTGCCTTACTCACTTAAATACTGAGCCTAGAAAATCTTAGACAGCCTATGTGTTACAAAAAACATTGTCACAGTCTGGAAACCCAACTGCTCACCTGGACAATCAAGTGAAGCGTTACACCATTGACAGTTTGCTGACATGCATTAAACAAAGATGTTCACTTTCTACCTGCGCAGAATTAGCATCCAAAGTCCCAATCTTGCACCTAGCCTCTTGGAAAAAGGACAGTTTATTTCATCTTGTGAATGTTTGCACCAATGGATGTAAAACCTTCGCGGCCAAAGAGTGGATGGATGGAGAGCTTCAGGAAGCTCTCAAAACTAAATAGGTTAGTGATCAACTTGTGTATGCTGGTGCAGACGTTGAGGAAGTGCCTCTTGAATGTACATCTGCAAAACCCTACCTACCATCTCTTACCTATCATCTCTCAGATTCCAAATCTGATTCTAACCGAACCTCACCAACTTTATCAAGGGCAGATATCCTTTCCAAACTGTCAACCAACTCATTTGTGAACCTGAGCATTTTCCTAGATTTTCTGAGTGCATTTGGCTTATCAAGTGCAGAGGCAGAACAAGGATTCAGTCAGCATAAAGTTGTTAAGACTGATAAAAGAACAGTTCTCCAGCAATCACCATTGCAAGATGAACTACTGGTGAAATCATGTGGCCCAGAACTATGCAAATTTGACCCAGTTGTTGCCATAGAAGCTTGATTAAGGAGTGTTTTGGACAAGTCTGTTAGAAGCAAACGGCCCTCTTTATGGATTGTCACACAGGACATTTTGGCCTAAAACCGAAACCGAGAATATATAAACAGTATACTAGTCTACACTAATACTAACTAATATGCTTGGATCGTCAGAAAATCATATCGATACCAATTGTTGTATAAAAGGTTTTTTTATTTTTTTTATTTTGTCATTAGGCAACAATCAATCAATCAGTCACACAGTTTGTTTACCAGATAACTTTGGCGGTGTATGAGTAAACAATGGAGAAACTAAAAGAACACTAATACATGTACTTTCAGGTATGATCGGTGTATTTAATATATGTTATGCATATGCTTCATTGTGTCATCCATTCCGTCGAAAGCATTTTAGGTGGTAATGTTGGACTTTTCCACACATTGGCCGTGGGCAAGTAGATTTAGGCAGTTTGCTTGCCCTGATGGCAGGCCCTTTCCAGTGAGGGCAGGCTGCCCTGATGGCAAGCCCTTTCCAGTGAGGGCAGGCTGCCCTGATGGCAGGCTGACTTGAGGTGCAGGCTGCCCTGTTGGCAGTCACCAAAAAAAAATTAAGTTACACCACTGCATCTGTGATGAATTTCCATTGAATGATAGTTGTTATTTAGCAGCTGCATGCTGACTATACGCTAACATGTATAACACAAATGTATTTGTATAATTTGAACCGGCCGTTTAAGTAGGCCTAAGGTCTACTGGGTAGATGAATGCGGTTTGAGCGAAGACAGTGTGCTGCTGTCTGACATAATTTGTGATACCGTCGTTGAATATTACACGGCTTGTAAATCAACTGATTTTACGTCGGTGGTGGCCCGTAAATGATCTGTCCCACAACACTGTGTGAAATGGCCCTTTGACTACATGTAAATAAATTGTTATAAATGATCTTAAAATGGTGTCTTATGCAGTAGCTCTGTGTTATCATTTGTTACTTCATGGAGTGAATGGGTAAAGGCTATGTCACAGCTTAGGCCACGCAATCTTATAGCAACTTGTTTGATTGGGTAAAATTCTCAAGATGGCTGCTTCGACTCACACCAGCCATTTGTACAGTATCGTTATTTTGTTCTACATGTTATTCGGTGAAATCTCATTAAAATAATAAAGTGTGATACTTTTTAGAAAGCTTGACTATCCTACTTTCGATTCAAATATGTTTTAGCCAGGTGCTGTCTTGTCCTTGAATATATGCAATAATTATTTTTGTCAAAGGCATTGCCTACCTACAAGCATCGCCTGCTCACAAGCATTGCCTACCTACATTGCCTTCTACACACCTTGCCTACCTACATTGCCCGCCTAACTTCAGGCATTTCCTACCTACCTACAACCCCTGCCTACCTACCTACATTGCCTGCCTACATTGCCTGCCAACAAGCATTACCTAACTACATTGCCTTCTACACGCCTTGCCTACCTACAAGCATATATATATATATATATATATATATATATATATATATATATATATATATATATATAGAAATACTGCCTGTTAAGTTACTCATCTGTCGTACTAATGACAGCTTGGTCATATCAGTGTTTGACAATTCCTCTTTGCCAATCTGTCCGTAATCTTGTGGACTGGCTCCGATACTTTAGTTGGTAGGGCGTCCGCTTTGGGAGTGGTAGATTCAGGGTGAATCCTGGGTCAGATCACACCTAAGACTGTAAAAAAGAGGAAGTTGTAACTTCCTGGCTTGGCATTCTGCATTAAGGGGATAGTGCAATGACTGGTTGACCCGTATTGGTATAATTGGCTTGGGCGAGGCATTTCAATGAAGCAGCACTAGATAAAAGAGCGGTGAAAATCTGTCCTGCAACAAGGAGGCACAATTCATGCACATTAAGGATTCCTTCAACTGAAAAATTGTTAAGTACGACGTTAAATCCCAAGCACTTACTCACTCACTAATAATAAAAGTTCACAGGCGATTCTTTGGCTTACGATTTCCTCTCTCGCTGAACAAAGTCGGTCTTATAGAGCATCGAGGGGAATAGGGATCCAATGCTGGTAGATGGAAATACCTGTGAAGTGTTTTCACCCTTACCTGTTTGGATACCCAAATAGATAACGGCGAAAATGATGCTGTAAAATAATGTTGCCATATTTTTGTGGGATGTATACTTTACTGAACTGATGACTAGTGTCCTTGTGTTTCCACACAGGGAGTCAAGATTTCAGTTTAATGACTCATTTTGAGGGATAATCATTGAAAGATGTTCAAGGAAACAGGTCACCACTGCCAGATGCTGAGAAAACTTTGGTGGATAGAAACGGTATCTGTTCAGTGATACATTGTTATGAATTGGAAATGGCATTACTGACATTAGAAGGGGCAGGTGCATTTCTAAATGGATATAGGGAAGTTTTCATACAAACTCAAAGCTGATATGTTACATCCTTTAACCTTCGTGCAACACAACATGATTTTGGCTGTCCTCTTCCTCATGTAGTAATGTTTTGGACTGTAAATTAGCTCAAAGCTGGTGATCTGAGCTGAAGCCTTCTTGGGTGCTGACATTCTTCAGGGTTTTGGACAGTATGTAAATTGAATGATGTATTGAAGATAGAAGAAATGTTTGATTTTTCACATGAAGGAAGAATCCCCTACATCTCACAAAGATAGGAAAGCTCAAAATTAGGAAAATGGAAACAGATTTCTCAGTATAAATTTTATTTTACTATGTCATCAGGTTCCGCTTCACTTAGTCAAAAGTATCAGCTGGACTGGATTCTGGTTATATTTTCACACCCTAGCCCCCTTTTGGGCCTGAAAATGCTAGCACAAACTGTTGACTTCAATTATGCAGTAGTACTCATAAAATTGTTTAACAAATGTCTGCCTGTTAGCTTTATCGCAAAGGTCTAAGAATACTTGTGTTGAGAAATGCTAAATGTAGGGTGATATAATTTTGTACTGTGTTCTGATCATTGTTGAGGAAGTTTAATTGTGTTCAATCTGTTGAACAGGATTCTACCATTGTTCTTCCCTTATGCGAAAAAAAAAAAAAACAAAACCCACCTACCTGCCCTCTATGGTTATAAAAGCATGTAATATCAAACTAGCAATATTTTAATTTTGGCCCTGGATGATGCCGGGTTGAATACATGCAGATGTATACAGGTTTGGGTGTACACAACAAAAACATGGCGGGATATAACTGGGGAGTTGAATGTTCGCATTGTGCGCTGCGAAACATTGTATACTTGCACAACATACTTTCTTTATTAACCTCTTGTAACCATGGTTACGTGACCTGCACCTGTATGTTTCTGTCAGAGTTTTATAGTCCTACTCCAGAGACCCCACCCTCCAGGTTTAGACACATTCTGTGGGTGTTCAGCCCATTAGCTTTGCAGGAGACAGGATGCATTCAGTTTGAGGCATGTCCAGGTATAGTGATTTGGTGACCAGTTTTTGAGGGAGGAGAAGAGTGGGGGAGGGAGGGGGGAGTGGACTGTTAGGCAGGGATTAAAACACAAGCCAGAAAAATGGATGGTGGTAGGTCTTTCCTGTCAGGCTTCCTCCCACCTTAATGTTGGCCGCTGTCATGTTAGTAAAATGTTCTTGAGTAAGGCATTAGATACCAATCAAATAAATAAGAAAATGCCAGTAATGTGGGTAGTTAGAAAATTTACCAATCCTAGCTGTCAGAAACATCTTGAAAGTCATGTAGACAATGTGCTGAAAACACAATGAATTATGAGTGTTTTATGTTGTTTTATTGTGTGAAATTTATAGTGTAAGCAATAATTGTTAAGATCACATTAGTCTTTACTGGTAATCAACACAATGATGAGGCTAATCCCAATGATGAAGCCAGCAGTTACACCCCAAAATGCGAGACTGTAATCAGTACATATTCTGCCTCTTTGTAATTAGGTTGAATGGATATTAATGAAAACACAACACCAATTCATTCAAAGGAAATTTGTACTTGTTTACCGCGGGTATTTTGCGGGTAAGAATCCTTCATTGGCTAATACGGATTACATCACTAAATTTTCACTCTTATCAGAACACCAGGTGCCTTTTGACAGTGTGTAGAATCCATAGATTCAAATGGTCTGTCATGGAGAGAGTATACCGCGACTTAGTGGTCAGTGTGGCGCAATGATCATGGAGAGAGTATACCGCGACTTAGTGGTTAGCGTGTCAGTGTGGCGCAATGATCATGGAGAGAGTATACCGCGACTTAGTGGTTAGCATGTCAGTGTGGCGCAATGATCATGGAGAGAGTATACCGCGACTTAGTGGTCAGTGTGGCGCAATGATCATGGAGAGAGTATACCGCGACTTAGTGGTTAGCATGTCAGTGTGGCGCAATGATCATGGAGAGAGTATACCGCGACTTAGTGGTTAGCATGTCAGTGTGGCACAATGATCATGGAGAGAGTATACCGCGACTTAGTGGTTAGCGTGTCAGTGTGGCGCAATTATCATGGAGAGAGTATACCGCGACTTAGTGGTCAGTGTGGCGCAATGATCATGGAGAGAGTATACCGCGACTTAGTGGTTAGCGTGTCAGTGTGGCGCAATGATCATGGAAAGAGTATACCGCGACTTAGTGGTCAGTGTGGCGCAATGATCATGGAGAGAGTATACAGCGACTTAGTGGTTAGCGTGTCAGTGTGGCGCAATGATCATGGAGAGAGTATACAGCGACTTAGTGGTTAGCGTGTCAGTGTGGCGCAATGATCATGGAGAGAGTATACCGCGACTTAGTGGTTAGCGTGTCAGTGTGGCGCAATGATCATGGAGAGAGTATACCGCGACTTAGTGGTTAGCGTGTCAGTGTGGCGCAATGATCATGGAGAGAGTATACCGCGACTTAGTGGTTAGGGTGTCAGTGTGGCGCAATGATCATGGAGAGAGTATACCACGACTTAGTGGTCAGTGTTGCGCAATGATCATGGAGAGAGTATACCGCGACTTAGTGGTCAGTGTGGCGCAATGATCATGGAGAGAGTATACCGCGACTTAGTGGTTAGCGTGTCAGTGTGGCGCAATGATCATGGAGAGGGTATACCGCGACTTAGTGGTTAGCGTGTCAGTGTGGCGCAATGATCATGGAGAGAGTATACCGCGACTTAGTGGTTAGCGTGTCAGTGTGGCGCAATGATCATGGAGAGAGTATACCGCGACTTAGTGGTTAGCGTGTCAGTGTGGCGCAATTATCATGGAGAGAGTATACCGCGACTTAGTGGTTAGCGTGTCAGTGTGGCGCAATGATCATGGAGAGAGTATACCGCGACTTAGTGGTTAGCGTGTCAGTGTGGCGCAATGATCATGGAGAGAGTATACCGCGACTTAGTGGTCAGTGTGGCGCAATGATCATGGAGAGAGTATACTGCGACTTAGTGGTTAGCGTGTCAGTGTGGCGCAATGATCATGGAGAGAGTATACCTCGACTTAGTGGTTAGCGTGTCAGTGTGGCGCAATGATCATGGAGAGAGTATACCGCGACTTAGTGGTTAGCGTGGCAGTGTGGCGCAATGATCATGTAGAGAGTATACCGCGACTTAGTGGTTAGCGTGTCAGTGTGGCGCAATGATCATGGAGAGAGTATACCTCGACTTAGTGGTTAGCGTGTCAGTGTGGCGCAATGATCATGGAGAGAGTATACCGCGACTTAGTGGTTAGCGTGTCAGTGTGGCGCAATGATCATGGAGAGAGTATACAGCGACTTAGTGGTTAGCATGTCAGTGTGGCGCACTGATCATGGAGAGACTATACCGCGACTTAGTGGTTAGCGTGTCAGTGTGGCGCAATGATCATGGAGAGAGTATACCGCGACTTAGTGGTCAGTGTGGCGCAATGATCATGGAGAGAGTATAACGCGACTTAGTGGTCAGTGTGGCGCAATGATCATGGAGAGAGTATACCGCGACTTAGTGGTTAGCGTGTCAGTGTGGCGCAATGATCATGGAGAGAGTATACAGCGACTTAGTGGTTAGCGTGTCAGTGTGGCGCAATGATCATGGAGAGAGTATACAGCGACTTAGTGGTTAGCGTGTCAGTGTGGTGCAATGATCATGGAGAGAGTATACCGCGACTTAGTGGTTAGCGTGTCAGTGTGGCGCAATTATCATGGAGAGAGTATACCGCGACTTAGTGGTTAGCGTGTCAGTGTGGCGCAATGATCATGGAGAGAGTATACCGCGACTTAGTGGTTAGCGTGTCAGTGTGGCGCAATGATCATGGAGAGAGTATACCGCGACTTAGTGGTTAGCGTGTCAGTGTGGCGCAATGATCGTGGAGAGAGTATACCGCGACTTAGTGGTTAGCGTGTCAGTGTGGCGCAATGATCATGGAGAGAGTATACCGCGACGTAGTGGTTAGCGTGTCAGTGTGGCGCAATGATCATGGAGAGAGTATACCGCGACGTAGTGGTTAGCGTGTCAGTGTGGCGCAGTGATCATGGAGAGAGTATACCGCGACTTAGTGGTTAGCCTGTGAGTGTGGCGCAATGATCGTGGAGAGAGTATACCGCGACTTAGTGGTTAGCGTGTCAGTGTGGCGCAATGATCATGGAGAGAGTATACCGCGACTTAGTGGTCAGTGTGTCAGTGAGGCGCAGTGATCATGGAGAGAGTATACCGCGACTTAGTGGTTAGCGTGTCAGTGTGGCGCAGTGATCATGGAGAGAGTATACCGCGACTTAGTGGTTAGCGTGTCAGTGTGGCGCAATGATCATGGAGAGAGTATACCGCGACTTAGTGGTTAGCGTGTCAGTGTGGCGCAATGATCATGGAGAGACTATACCGCGACTTAGTGGTTAGCGTGTCAGTGTGGCGCAATGATCATGGAGAGAGTATACCGCGACTTAGTGGTTAGCGTGTCAGTGTGGCGCAATGATCATGGAGAGAGTATACCGCGACTTAGTGGTTAGCGTGTCAGTGTGGCGCAATGATCATGGAGAGAGTATACCGCGACTTAGTGGTTAGCGTGTCAGTGTGGCGCAATGATCATGGAGAGAGCATACCGCGACTTAGTGGTTAGCGTGTCAGTGTGGCGCAATGATCATGGAGAGAGTATACCGCGACTTAGTGGTTAGCGTGTCAGTGTGGCGCAATGATCATGGAGAGAGTATACCGCGACTTAGTGGTTAGCGTGTCAGTGTAGCGCAATGGTCTGGGAACCCCTCACCAATGCGGTTGCTTTGAGTTCTAGTCTCCAGCCGTATTTGGGAAGGTCTGGCAGAAACCTGTTGATGGTCATGGGTTTCCGTTTTCTCCCACCATGACCCTGGCCACTGTTGTATAAGGGAAATATTCTGAAGTACAGCGTAAAACACCAATTAAGTAAGTATTCCTTTATTTGTAGTTGTCAATCCTATGCAGGATCTAGTATGCCCACTCTGTCACCCAAGTCTGAGGGGTGTGCCCTGGAAGTTGACAAAGATCATAGAGTTTGTACAAGTGGACATCTCACCCTGGGTGTGGAGTTTGGGGGAGAGGGGATAAGATTTATTGCCTCTCTCTCTCTCTCTTTCTCCCTCTCTCCCTCCCTCACTCTCCTGCTGAAGTGCTAGGCAGTGAACACACATACATCTGTAAATACAGCTACTGTGGTTCCTTGACCACTAGCTGTCTTTAGAGGATGTAAGCGTATATACAGTGTAGGTAAGACTTCGGCCCTGGATGCATCAGCATAAACACTAGTCTTTATTTATTTATTTATTTATTTATTTAATGGTTACTTGAATCATTTGGGATCATCATGCCTGTATTTCCACTTTTTGTGTACAAGTGGGACTGTACATACAAACATGTAGGCCTACATCTACATATTGTATCTCACCTGTATCTCACCTGTAAAAGTTTAACACCAGGTACATGTATGTAAAATACGCTTTCAGAGGCACATATATAATGTGGTATTAAAATGATGCAGTGTACTTTTAGTGCTAACACCTAAGTTTTTAAAATAGTAAAAGTTCATAAATAACTCCGGTGGCACTCTAAGGTGGATGAATCTGTCAGAATCAAGGAAAATTTATCACTTAAAAGCGCTGAAGTTTAAGTGAATTACAGTAGGTATAGGTGCACCTGAGATCAAAATCTGCTGAAGGTTACTCTGTGTAGCGATGAGAGTAGACCGAGTGGAGCACACGGAGCCTACAGGTAGGGGTGCAGGGGCCGCGTAGGTCCTCCTAGAGCTGTAAACCCTGGGTTTCTAAATTGATGCGTTCAGGGTAAATTTAGTGATCAAAAAAATCATACACAGGACATTAACATTTTTGAGGGAAGAATGAAGAGTTAAGAATAAAAATTTAATGAAAAGGGATATTTTTGCTTCATTTCTTGGTCTGGTGCAAATGTAACCTATGACCTTTCACATATTTACACATTTATATGAGTGCTTGATACATGTATGTTTAAAATGAAAAGATAAAAACAGTGACAGTATTCCGAGAAAATTGATCGAGTAAGCCACACCCAAAGCTTAGCTGGGGTAGACTCGGACTGTGGCGATCAAGAGGCAAGCAGGGTTAGTTGACCTGTCTTTGTTGTGTCTAATGCTGGAATTATGCTGTCCATGTGTCTAGTGCTGGAATTATGCTGTCCATATTGTGTCTAATGCTGAAATTATGCTGTCCATGTATCTAGTGCTGGAATTATGCTGTCCATATTGTGCCTAATGCTGGAATTATGCTGTCCATATTGTGTCTAGTGCTGGAATTATGCTGTCCATGTGTCTAGGGCTGGAATTATGCTGTCCATATTGTGTCTAATGCTGGAATTATGCTGTCCATGAGTCAAGTGTTGAAATTATGCTGTCCATGTTGTGTCTAATGCTGGAATTATGCTGTCCATGAGTCAAGTGTTGGAATTATGCTGTCTATGTTGTGCCTAATGCTGGAATTATGCTGTCTATGAGTCTAGTGTTGAAATTATGCTGTCCAGCTGTCTAGTGCTGGAATTATGCTGTCCATGTTGTGTCTAATGCTGGAATTATGCTGTCCATGTGTCTGGTACTGGAATTATGCTGTCCATGTTGTGTCTAATGCTGGAATTATGCTGTCCATGTTGTGTCTAATGCTGGAATTATGCTGTCTATGTTGTGTCTAATGCTGGAATTATGCTGTCTATGAGTCTAGTGTTGAAATTATGCTATCCATGTGTCTAGTGCTGGAATTATGCTGTCCATGTTGTGTTTAATGCTGGAATTATGCTGTCCATGTTGTGTCTAATGCTGGAATTATGCTGTCTATGTGTCGTGTTGGAATTATGCTGTCCATGTGTCTAGTGTTGGAATTATGCTGTCCATGTGTCTAGTGCTGGAATTATGCTGTCCATGTTGTGTCTAATGCTGGAATTATGCTGTCCATGTTGTGTCTAATGCTGGAATTATGCTGTCTATGAGTCTAGTGTTGAAATTATGCTGTCCAGCTGTCTAGTGCTGGAATTATGCTGTCCATGTTGTGTCTAATGCTGGAATTATGCTGTCCATGTTGTGTCTAATGCTGGAATTATTCTGTCCATGAGTCTAGTGTTGGAATTATGCTGTCCATGTTGTGTCTAATGATGGAATTATTCTGTCCATGAGTCTAGTGTTGGAATTATGCTGTCCATGTTGTGTCTAATGCTGGAATTATGCTGTCCATGTTGTGTCTAATGCTGGAATTATTCTGTCCATGAGTCTAGTGTTGGAATTATGCTGTCCATGTTGTGTCTAATGATGGAATTATTCTGTCCATGAGCCTAGTGTTGGAATTATGCTGTCCAGGTTGTGTCTAATGATGGAATTATTCTGTCCATGAGTCCAGTGTTGGAATTATGCTGTCCATGAGTCTAGTGTTGGAATTATGCTGTCCATGTTGTGTCTAATGCTGGAATTATGCTGTCCATGTGGTGTCTAGTGCTGGAATTATTCTATCCATATTGTGTCTAGTGCTGGAATTATGCTGTCATGTGGTGTCTAGTGTTGGTTTTATGCTGTCATGTGGTGTCTAGTGCTGGTTTTATGCTTCTGAGCTTCTCCATGTGTGCTATTCTGCATATACTTTGAAGTGCAACATCTAACTTCTGCAACATCATAAAGACAAATATTTATGTTTTTAAACTTCATGTGGGATACTTTATTAATGCACGTGTAAATCTTCAACCTTTTCAACCACTAAAGCACTTCTTTCCGTGAAATTTATGCATAAAACTATTAGGAAATTGACACCAAAATGACTTGTTCTTGTCATTAATAATGAAAGCTGCATGAAACTGTGCAAATTGTTTCTCTACACTCAGAATGTTTCAAAATATTGGTTTAAGAAGTGGTTGAAAACATCACCTTAATACGTATGTGTACAGACATGTCTACCAATACATGCACTTACGTGTACATATGTGTGCACCAATACATTACATACATGTGTACCAATACATTACATACATGTGCACCAATACATTACATACATGTGTACCAATACATGTATATACATGTGTACCAATACATTACATACATGTGTACCAATACATGTATATACATGTGCACCAATACATTACATACATGTGTACCAATACATTACATACATGTGTACCAATACAGTGCATACATGTGTACCAATACATGTATATACATGTGTACCAATACATTACATACATGTGTACCAATACATGTATGTACATGTGTACCAATACATTACATACATGTGTACCAATATATGTACATACATGTGTGTCAAGGCCATTGTTTGATTTCCTTAGCACATATGTTTTGCCATAGTTTCACTTTCTGACCTTAGTTGTATGCTTTCATTGATCACTTCCGGATTCACTTCTCACTCACAAGATACATGTACATGTACTTTCATTTACCAGAAGTACACACAACCATTTGTCTGGTCATGTGATTAGGTGCACATGACGGAAAATTTGGCCCATTAATGGTTCCAATTTTTGAGAGTTCTTATGATTGCAGAAAGTTCTGAGGTTTGTGCGTATGTTACACTGTATCCTACTGGAAAAATTTCAGAAAGGTAATTTTCGATGACATGTATTTGCCTCTAAAAAGGAAGTTTTGAGGAGAAATTTTAGGGCAGTTATGAGTGATTTTGTTCCTGGGCTGTTTATGTGCTGGTAATACTGCCTTCACTGTGTCAGAGTTATAGTCCATTGACATTCTGCATTCTGTATGTTGGTGTTTTTGTTCCTGGGCTGTTTATGTGCTGGTAATACTGCCTTCATTGTGCCAGTTATAGTCCATTGACATGCTGCATGCTGATGTTTAGGGACTGGCACACTAACAACATATCAGATAAGCGAGACCAAGTCCGTCAGATCTATTTCTGTTAGGCCACCTCAGGCCATCATTAGACAATTCTTTGTTGGACATAACCTAACTGTGTCACAAGAAATGGGGTTGGTTCATTGGGATTTCTCTTTTATTAGGCCACAAAAATTTTAATTTTTCTTTTACGTGTAGAATGAATCTTTGTTTATTATCAGAGGAGGGAAGTAAAAGTAAGAATAAAACTTGTGGAAAATGTGGACTGTCCCAGTAATTTTACCTGTTGAAGACATATTTACATGCTCAGAAAACTTTGAAAAACTGGAAAATCATAAAAATATGAATACAGGACAAAATTTATCTTTTCAATTTATGGATTTTTGTTGTTGTTGTTGTGTCACCAGTAAATGGCATAAAGTAAAGATTGGCGTTGCCTTTATGGAAAAGATAGGGAGTTTAAATAAATTAATACCGCGAGGATGAGAACAAATTCTCATCAAGATGCCGAACGAAAACTTTAAAGAGTAGGACCCTTTTTGTGGAGGATGGGTCGGGTTTTGCCCATCAAACATTTATGTGTTTTTAATGATAGCCTTATCTGCATACACACGTATGTTGTACGTACTAATACACCTGTACTGGACTACTTTCATTTTCAGCCATGGCCTGCTTGCATTGATCTGATGACCTACAAGTACATGTGTCTATTTACTGGTAGTATTCATAGACATTTACCAGAAGAAGGTGGGAGACTTCAGGTGTGATCAATTCTTGATTGTATGAAGGTATTAGGTGACTAAGATACATATTCATGTAGTCCACAGCATACCTGGCTGTCAGCATAATGTAGCCTGTACATGTTGGTAGCTTTGTGCTTATGATCAGATAATTAGATGGGATTATCAGTAGGTGTAAATATCATATGGTACCAGTGCCAGACTAGTATTGCAGACAGATCTATGTGGAATATACGTCATACCCTTGGAGAGTCTCACAGGTGCAAAGTGGTTTTAATATCCCTACTTCATGTACAGAGGACTGATTGGGATATGATGAACAGGTACAGATCTGTTAACACCTCTCCATCATAATATGTTTATTTTTTGTTTGATTGGTGTTTTACGCCGTGCTCAAGAATATTTCACTTATACGACGGCGGCCAGCATTGTGGTGGGAGAGTCTGGGTAAAACCCACAACCGTCTGCCGGTTGCTGTCAGACCTTCCCAGGTGTGGCAGACCCTCATTATATAACCATGCTTTATGACACCATGCAATTTTATATAACACGCAGGGCTGATGTAGCTCCGGAAAATCCTTAATGCAAAAGGCCTCTAAAAATTGAAGTGGGTATCACTAAATAGACCACTGAAAATTATGCATAAATATACTTTTTTGTGATTTAGATGTAGAAATTAGATTTTTGTGAAGAGAGATAAAGGTGTTCAAACATTTGAATTCTAAGGTGGGTTTTATTGACTATACTATCAGAGCTTAGGAACTCTGATGTCACATGAAGTTTTTTCAACTGTAATCACCACACTGAATGTTGGAATAATTATTTTACCCATGAGAAAAAGATTGCTGATAAAATATTTCCCACAATTCCTTTCTTCTGGTGAACATCAGAAAAAAAGGTGATGTGAGGTCCCAATTCCTAGATACCATCAGTATGGCTCATAAAGCCCACCATAGTATCCAGATATTTGAGCAACGCTTAAAAAGATCTGAAAAAATGAATGAAGGTATTTTTACACACAGTTTTCAGTTGTCTGTATGATGAACCTTACTTCACGGTTTTCAATTGTCTGTATCATGAACCTTCCTTCACAGTTTTCAGTTGTATGTGTGATGAACCTTACTTCACACTTTTCATTTGTCTGTATCATGAACCTTACTTCACACTTTTCAATTGTCTGTATCATGAACCTTCCTTCACAGTTTTCAGCTGTCTGTATCATGAACCTTCCTTCACAGTTTTCAGTTGTCTGTATGATGAACCTTACTTCACACTTTTCAATTGTCTGTATCATGAACCTTCCTTCACAGGTTTCAATTGTCTGTATCATGAACCTTCCTTCACACTTTTCAGTTGTATGTGTGATGAACCTTACTTCACAGTTTTCAGTTGTCTGTATCATGAACCTTCCTTCATAGGTTTCAGTTGTCTGTATCATGAACCTTCCTTCACAGTTTTCAGTTGTCTGTATCATGAACCTTCCTTCACAGTTTTCAGTTGTCTGTATCATGAACCTTACTTCACACTTTTCAATTGTCTGTATCATGAACCTTCCTTCACAGTTTTCAGTTGTCTGTATCATGAACCTTACTTCACACATTTCAGTTGTCTGAATCATGAACCTTCCTTCACAGTTTTCAGTTGTCTGTATCATGAACCTTCCTTCACAGTTTTCAGTTGTCTGTATCATTAACCTTACTTCACACTTTTCAATTGTCGGTATCATGAACCTTCCTTCACAGGTTTCAGTTGTCTGTATCATGAACCTTCCTTCACAGTTTTCAGTTGTCTGTATCATGAACCTTACTTCACACTTTTCAATTGTCTGAATCATGAACCTTCCTTCACAGTTTTCAGTTGTCTGTATCATGAACCTTACTTCACACTTTTCAATTGTCTGTATCATGAACCTTCCTTCACAGTTTTCAGCTGTCTGTATCATGAACCTTCCTTCACAGTTTCCAGTTGTCTGTATCATGAAGCTTATTTCACAGTTTCGCTTTTACTTTGAAAGTCATGGTATTTGTGAGCATTGAAAGTCATGGTATTGGCAATTGATTGAAAAGAAAATTTCCAAACTGTTTATAATGTGCTTGTTTTTTAAGTTTCAAATATTTGACATTTTAGTGAGGCAGCATTTAATTTGTTATGTCATTTATGGGTAAAAATGATCATGCCACGGGGCCTACCCAGAGTGTCAGCGTCGAGTAACAGAGAAAGAAATGGTAAAGTAAAATTTTAATAAACTGCATGTATCGAGCTGAGCCTGCATTCAGGTAGAGCACAATATTAAAGACAAGGGGTACATGTATGTTCAGTCATGTAACTTCACAAAAAACTCTTGAACTTCTTTTGAACCTTTATGATTGAGAGATCAGTCAGAATCTGATAAAAGTAAAATCATTTTCCTTCAAGCGGTTTTGTTTTACAACTAAGAGAATAAAGCAGATGACGAATGTACCAATCTGTGGAGGGACATGCATAAGGCAATTCCAGCTAAGCTGTGGTTTACAGTGTTCATACTGTCAAGGTTTTCTCTGCCCGGGCATTAATTTCTTTTTACTAACTACCTTCATCTTGGACAAATGATTTATGCACATGTTGAAAACCTTGTTTGAAAGACGGAGACTGAGGAGTATGTTTCAAGTTTCGTCAGAAACCGGATTCTTGCTGTACATTACAGTTATATTACTAATAAAGTCGAGGCCTCACCACGTAAATGTAAACGGTTTCACAAGATTTTGACTCGCATGCTGGGATCTTTATGAATATCGTGGTGATGCCTCGACTGTATTTGTCATATTATTGAATCTACTCATGACTAGGAGTCTTAAACAGTATACATGTAACAATTGCCATATTTAAAACTGGCACGAGAAAAATTCCTCTTCGCTCGTATGTGGGAAGGTCTTGCAGTAACGTGCGGAGGGTTGGGGATTTCCCCTCTTCGCTGCAGGTCTTTCAAGTGAAATAATCTTGAGTACAGCGTAAAACATCAAACGAAAACATAAATTAATAAAAAAAAAAATTCTAAATTGAATTCTTGAAAACTCAGTGTTGAGAAAGTTGCTTGAAAATTCCTTGACATATGTTGACCGGCCCAGATAGCAAGTTGGTAGAACGTCCGCTTCCGGAGGCGATAGATCCAGGATTAATCAAGGTTGGCTCTCGTAAAAGAGGAAGTGGTAACTTCCTTGCTTGGCGTTCAGCATTAAGGAGATAGTGCAACAACTGGTTGACCCCTATCAGTATAATGGGGCAGGTGGAATCTCAGTGAAGGAGCACTAGATAAAAGAGCGATGGAAATCCATCCTGCAACAAGGAGGCACATTACATGCACTCCAAGGAAGCCTTCATCGTCATATGCCTGAAAAATTGTTAAGTACAACGCTAAACCCCGAGCACTCACTCACTCGCCATGGATAATGTTAATGATGAGGTTAATGAGTGGAGAAAACCGGGCTGGGCTCAGAGCCTGACCCAGGGCAGTTTTGAATATGTGAAAACAATGTGGGTGTCACAAGTTTGGGATCCCAAAATGCTACAATTTCACATTTTTTTTCTGTTATTTGCATGTGTAAGAATTGTGAAATTGACAGCTGACAGTACCCAAATTACTCAGCATGATCTAGCCCTAGCACCCCCCCCCCCCCCACACCCACACTCCAACCCACACACCCCACACTCCAACCCACACCCCCCACACTCCAACCATCCACACTCCAACCCACACCCACACTCCAACCCACACCTCCACACTCCAACCCACGCCAAACACCTGAGACTGCAACTACTTATACTCCTGAGTTTAGCGTTCTGCATAGATGAGAAGGTCTGTCAGAAACCTGCAGATGGTCATAGGTTTTCCCCATTTCCTGCCACCGAAATGCTGGACATCAGCATAAAGGTGAAATATATTCTTGAGTACAGTGTTAAATACCAATCAAATCAATGAATCAGTGATAAGTCTTAGAAACCTACATGTATTTCCGGTGCATTTCAGTATGATTAGGCATCTCCTGGCCGTCCGGGCGTTAACGGTTTAATACACCAGGTGCATGGTGCAACCTGCAACTGCTTCTTAAAACGAGCCATATACATACAAGGAAGTTGAATATTATATTAGGAACAGAGAGTGCATGATTGCACAGGTTGACTGTTATTGAAGACTGAGGAACTTCAGTATGTACATTAATACTGTCACACGTGTATGGTGTAAGCATTGTGTATGGGCACTGGGTACATTTGTGTTGCACGTAGTTGACCTACTTCTTATCGCCATATGGCCACTGTGATGTAAAGCCAATCATGTTGGGCCATTCACTTATACACCTGTCACGTAGTCAGTAATGTATACCTGGACAAATACGCCTGCCAACAAAACTGTAATAGATCTCTTCGCAATGAGTATCTCACAGTGGGCTATACGACACATCAAATCAATGTAACTACTGCCTTGGTGTTGGCAAATCTCTGGTTCGCCTTGTACAAGGAAGTTACATGTAGCAACAGTAACTACATGTGCCCACACAAATGTTGTATCTACCACACTGGTTGATGTAGTTGACATACAGGTAACTGGTTGATGTAGTTACACGTAACATTACATACATGTAACTACATGTACCACAGAAATGTTATAATGTCTACCACACTGCTGATGTAGTTACATCGAACATTACATACAGGTAACCACATGTACCACAGAAATGTTATAATGTCTACCACACTGGCAGATGTAGTTACATCGAACATTACATACAGGTAACTACATGTACCTCGGAAAGATCACATTAGCATATTTGTTTTGGGTTTTTTTTTCCTTTAATTCTGAAGTTTTGTTTCAATTTCATTTTTGAACTTCCTGTCCACCTGCCTACTTTTATGTGCACCTGTAGCCCTAGATGACACCGAAAATGGACTGAATACCTGTGTGTGTTTCAGATTACGGACTGAAGGCAGCATAAGGCTGTGACCCTGATGCATCCGGTGGCCCCCCTAGAGGGCCTCCCTGGGCCAACCCGTTTGAGCCCCCTTACAGACAGCCCAGCTTGGAAGATGTGTTAGCCTTTCAACACATGATGACTGGATCCATGGGGTTTGGTATGTTTCAAGACATAAAAATCCTGGAAATAGGCACCTGATATTTTAGAAAAAGCCACTTTGGCAAATTTGTTTATTTATTGGTGTTTTACTCTGTGCTCAAGAATATTTAACTTATTTGATGGCAGTCAGCATTATGGTGGGAGAGTACCACCTTAACCATGAAGGCTTACCATATCAACACGGCACAACAACCCAGGAGCCCCTCACCAATGCAGTTGCTGTGAGTTGGTGTGCAGCTGATGTAGGCTTCCTCTTCTAAGCCTACGTGGGAAGGGTCTGTCAGTAACCTACGGATGACCATTGGATTTCCCCTGGCTCTGCCCGGTTTCCTCCCATCATTATGCTGGCCGCCGTCATAGTACCATTGAGTGAAATATTTTTTGAGTAAAACACCTGTCAAATAAATAAATAAATAAAGTGTTGTAAACAAATTTCAGTACACATATAGTATATCATTTTCATGTTGATGAATGAATGAGTTAATGACAGCGGCAGTGAATTCATCCCTATTGTGGAGAGAAAATATTGAAAGCAGTTAAGTGTATCTAGAAAGAAAAGTCAGACATTTTGATGTTCCAGGTGGCAATAAGTGGTAGTGTCTGCGCTCTTATGTCATCTTTCTTAAAGTTCACTGGATACCAGTTGCTGTTCATCAGTATGATTTGTCTGTTTACTTATTTGCTTCATGTTTTGAGCTGTGCTCGAGAATACTTCACACTTTTACGGCAGAGGACAGTATTATGGTTGGAGGAAACTGGGTGGAGCCATGGGGACACCAACAACCATCCACAGGTTGATGGCAAACCTTGGCAGTCACACCTGGAAGAGGTTGGCAGTCACACCTGGGAGAGGTTGGCAGTTATCTCACACCTGGGAGAGGCTGGCAGTTATGTCACACCTTGGAGAGGCTGACAGTTATGTCACAATCGGGAGAGGCTGGCAGTTATGTCACACCTGGGAGAGGTTGCCAGTTATGCCACACCTAGGAGAGGTTGGCAGTGATGTCACACCTGGAAGAGGTTGGCAGTTATGTCACACCTGGGAGAGGTTGGCAGTTATGTCACACCTGGGAGAGGCTGGCAGTTATGTCACACCTTGGAGAGGCTGACAGTTATGTCACACCCGGAAGAGGTTGGCAGTTATCTCACACCTGGGAGAGGTTGGCAGTTATGTCACACCCGGAAGAGGTTGGCAGTTATGTCACACTCGGGAGAGGTTGGCAGTTATGTCACACTCGGGAGAGGTTGGCAGTTATGCCACACCTGGGAGAGGTTGGCAGTTATGCCACACCTGGGAGGGGTTGGCAGTTATGTCACACCTGGGAGGGTAGGCAGTTATGTCACACCCTGGGAGAGGTTGGCAGTTATGTCACACCTGGGAGAGGTTGGCAGTTGTGTCCACACCTGGGAGAGGCTGGCAGTTATGCCACACCTGGGAGAGGTTGGCAGTTATGCCACACCTGGGGAGAGGTTGGCAGTTATGTCACACCTGGGAGGGGTTGGCAGTTATGTCACACCTGGGAGGGGTTGGCAGTTATGTCACACCTGGGAGGGGTTGGCAGTTATGTCGCACTCGGAGAGCTGGCAGTTATGTCACACCTGGGAGAGGTTGGCTGTTACGTCAACACTGGGAGAGGGTTGGCAGTTATGTCACACCTGGGAGGGGTTGGCAGTTATGTCACAGCTGGGAGTTTGTTTGCAGTTATGTCACACCTGGAAGGGGTTGGCAGTAACTCACAAAATTTAAGTGGTTTACTCTGAGATTTCTTCACCAATGTTAGGAAAACCAAGCTGCCATTGTCTAACCTGACCTCTGGCCAGAAGTCTAAAGTTGCAGGGTACGAAGACACAATGCTCAAAAAAAGGGGCATGGTTCCACTGCCTGTATATTAACATTGTGCTGGACAAAGAAAGAGGGCATGGCACACATTTCATGGGCAGGTTGCAGCACCATTCTAAAAATTGCTAAGCTAAACATATGCCTAAGTGAAAGAGCCTTGATCATAATGATAAACATCCAAAAAAATTTATATAAAACACACACAAAGTCAGACTGTGAGAACGGGACTACAGTTATATGTGAATAAGACAGTGGTGTAGGATATATACTTTTTTTTCAATCATCAGCGCAGTACATGTTTGCATTGGCGGAAGACTCCGTAAAGTCGGGGAAGACAGCATTGCTTGCAGGTCGGTATGACGAAGCCGAGCAGCACCTGCAAAAGGCGTACGGTATATACCAGCAGCTGCCAGTCGAGGTGGTGGAGCAACAGATATGTCACGTCTGCTGACCCAGGTGATGCTCTACCAGAAAATGGGCTTGTATCAATTGGCGCTGGAGAAGGCTTCAGAGCTGTCATATAACAGGGCCTCAAGATTTCCAGGTAAACTTGGTTGTTATTGGTTTGTGCAACCTCATGTCACTGAATTTCCTCGTCAGATTGGTTACTATTATTTCTTGTGAAGAGCTTAACCTTTGTCATATAATCTCAACTGTGCATTTATTCTTGCCATGTGGCAGTTGTCCTTCCTTGTCTACGTCTACAACTTCTAGACAAAGCAGAAACGTCCATGTACTGTTTCCACTGGGTTTCCACCATCAGTTGTACATGCTAAGTGTTATTGCCTACTGTGTAAAAGTTTATTCAAATAAATTCTTGGAGAGATAAGAAATCAACATGTTTAATGTCATTTTTTTGTTTTTTTTTTTGTTTTACCTTTATACATGTAGCCACATATCCTCATCATGTACCCACAGAGGGGTGCCCCCATGGCCTAATGATCACTAAGAAGTGGTTTGATGATACAGAAGCCTCTCCCCAAATGAGGTAGTTGTGAGTTCAAGTTTACCTCATGCTGGCATCCTCTCCGATGGTACGCGAGAAGGTCTGCCAGCAATTCTGCTGCCTGGTTTCCTCCCACCATGATTTTGGCTGCTGTCCCTCTAAGTAAAATACCAATCAAATAAATGCATAAATATTTAATCCACCTGTAGTTTGACCATTATCAGAACAGTTCTGGTTAGTGTTGAACATATGTATTGGGGCTTTCTCTGTGTTTTTTTAGGCCAACTGGCTGGTTGCAAAGAGCCTTGCTTTGCTAGGTGCCCTGGACCAAGCACTGACCTGCTATTGTTCCAGCAGTATGTTGCATGGAGTGACCCAGGGGCAGAGGGTGGACTGTCCTGGTGGAGATCGCACAGCTAGCAACTAAGGTGAAAGGTGAGTGTAGGTGACCTCCAGAACTGACAAAGGTCACACACAAAGGGGCATAGAGTGGACTATCTGGTGGAGATCACACAGCTAGCAACTAAGGTGAAAGGTGAGTGTAGGTGACCTCCAGAACTTACAACGGTCACCCACAAAGGGGCATAGAGTGGACTGTCTGGTGGAGGTCACAGAGCTAGCAACTAAGGTGAAAGGTGAGTGTAGGTGACCTTCAGAACTAACAAAGGTCACACACAAAGGGCCATAAGGTGAGGTGTCTGGTGGAGATAACTCAGTCAGTAACAGCTGAAAAGTGAGTGTAGACGACCTCCAGAACTGACAAAGGTCACCCACAAAAAGGCATATAGTGGACTGTCTGGTAGAGGTCACAGAGCGGGCAACTAATGTGAAAGGTGCATGTAGACGACCTCCAGAACTGGCAAAGGTCACCCACAAAGTGGAGGAGAGAAGGACTGTCTGGTGAAGAACACACAGCTGGCAACCAAGGTGAAAGGCGAATTAGACAACCTCCAGAACTGACAACAGTCAGCCACAAGAAGCAGAGGGTGAAGTGCTGTGAGGAGAGCGAGTTGTCATTTCAGTAGGTTTTGACATCGGGTTTGCTGATTGGCCAATTTGGACCTGTCATTATGGATGTCAGAATTAGAATCCTACTTTAAAGGTCAACTGCAAAGGGTTTTGCTCTGAAACTGAAGACTTCATATTGTTGACTGTGTTCCATCTTTCCGTTATTTTATGTGCAGTTCGTAGCTTGTGTTAGGCCTCAAGCAAACTGAACAAATCTGGAATAAAATCAGATTGCAGACATAATTTGCTCAAAACATCATGGCCACTTCCTATTCTGTTTGGGGAATGTTGTGATGCCAAAGCAGCCCTGGTGCATTCATCTCACCATCAACGACGTCACAAAAACATGCTAAAAATTTTCCAAAAATTTTAATGAAGTCCTTTTTAATTTTGAATACACTTTTGACTCACCTGATAACGGTGTGAGTTTCCCCAAATCCCATAGATTTAACCAGAATTTGAAATCAGGCGGTCCATTTCCAATGTTCTCCTACTTTCCCAATCTCTCGTGTGTTAATTTTGTCAAAATGAGGTGTTTCAAGGACACTGAGACATTCCCCTGGATAAATCCACGCCGAATACTGTCTGACTGGGGCCTCCATGGCTAAGGTCATTAGCAGTGCCAGCAATGCGCAATGACCAAGGAGCCTCTAACCAATACAGTCGCTGTGGATCGCTGTGAATTCACATTCAACGCATGCTGACTTACTTGGGAAGGTCTTGCAGCAACTTGCGGATGGCCGAAGGTTTTCCCCTGGCTTTCCCAGGTTTCTTCCCACGATAATTTCGTGTCAGTGAACTAGCCTTGAGTACAGCTTAAAACACTGATCAAATAAGTAAATCCTGTCTGACCATTTTGTTCTCTGTTTCAGATAATTTCATGGTGGAGAGCATCCAAGCCTCTGCTGGTGAGTGGAAGAAAGTTCTTAAAAGACTGTCACTCCACAACAAATGGGAATCCGTACGTATGCTGATGGGGCTGTCAGCTGTATCCTATAGCACTTTGAATGGCGTAGCGAAGGGCTGCAAAGCAGATGGTATCAATGTGGGTGCGCTTCTCAACTCCCTGAGCGAACAAGCATTGAACAGCTGGGGAGAGAAACTTGCGGTGGTTCTACTGAAGGAAGGTGCTGACTTGAAAACGGTGTGGATGAAGAAGGACGACCTGCCCCTTTTGGCCGCACTCACAGTGGGATTAAGATGTGGTGAGTTTCACACAAAATGAGGACCTGTTAAATGACTGGCAGAATGACTTTCATGTCATTTTAATTTTACCTTTTCCAGTTCACCATTATTATGTCACATCAAAGACATTATGATGTAACCATAGAATCAAAGACATTGTAGCATGGTAGATGTTGCGCAACAATCCATTTTGACGTAACACATAATCAAAGTCCCACCTTGCTGTGTTCAAAAATATACCACCTCTCCATTTTTCGAGGCTTTTGTGTGGAAATAGTGACTACCATGTTATAACATCAAATGGGCAGGGATTCATAAAAGTCATTTTTCCACTTACTGACCAGCACTATGTGGCGAAGTTGAGTTTTTCTTTTAGCTGAAATTGAGTTGTTGTTTTTTTGTTTTTTTTTTGTTTCGACCGACCTTTCAAGATACTTTGAAGTACATAATTTTCACGTGGAACTAATTTTCGTGGATTTATTTACCGTGAATGGGGTAGGATCACCCAGACAACCAGGCATAGACAGATGGGGATTTAGGATCCAGTTAGCTTGACTCGCACAAGGCGATCTGAGACAAAATTGGGTTGACAAAGGACAACATATCTCTTATTTTAGGATTGGGACGTATTGTGGCGAAAGTGTCACTTATGTATTTCATTAGTGTTTGATTGGTGATGTACATATAGATTCCGTCACCTGCCAACCTTTTCACTCATAAACCTGTCTGCCATGACATATTAAGTCAAATTCTTTTGAGTAACATTGTGTGAATATGTGAGGAAGAGCTGTGTGAAATGAAATGACTAAACTGTGTCTGATTAGGAAGTGACAGTGATATGTGCTAGATCAATGTGTGAAAAGATGAAATCAATTAGAGGACAAGAAGAACACAGGAAGAATGTGCAGTCACAAACTGTGAAAAGATCAAGAAAAACATCGCCCCACCCCCCAAACAACAAGAAGAATAGTGCTGTCATCCATAAAGCTGTTTGTTGCAGTTAGAATATACCTGTGATGTGTATCAGTCTTAATTGGAAGTGCTGTTTTGGTTTTTGTCACAGGGTCATTTCAACTGCTCAAATACCTTTTGGAAAGATTACATGCGGATTTCGAGGCGAAGAACGGAGTGGACGGTAATGGGGACTCGGCATACCACATAGTGGTGAAGTCCGGGAAGGCCAATACAACAGTTGGAGAGACAGCCGTAAGACTTCTTCTGAACAACGGCTGTCGCTGTGACATCCGGGACAAGGCCGGCAAGCTACCGTGGAATACCTTAATCCCACAGACCAAGTGTACAGTTTGCTACAGCGGAAATGCTTCCAACCCAGGGGACACTACCCACATTTGCCCGACCCTGGTATGTTGTTGTTTCTAGGGATATTATTTGCAAGGATGTACATGAATTTTCAGAATGAGACAAAATAGAAGAGAACTAAAATTATGGCTTTTTAAATAATAATTTTTTAATTTTTTTCATCTTCAGATGAAACAGTTCCCTTCATAACTTCTAACTGTTTTTGAACTCATTGAGACAATCAAAACTGCCACCTTGTTGTAGGTTCATGCTGTAAGATATTTGTATAATTTATACCCCATGGCACAGAGGCTTCTGCTTATGTCACCCAAACCCAGACTGCCTTTTATCCAATGCCTTTTGTCCATTGCATTTTGTTCCTTTTATGAATGGTGCAACATCGTGTTTCTGTTCTAATATGACACATCTGGTGGGCTCAGAAGAGTTTTTGATTAAATGTTGATTTACCATTGCACATCAGAAAAAATATGTCGGCAGCCATTTAGTCTGTTTCCACGCCTCTTCCTGACTAAATATGTCGGCAGCCATTTAGTCTGTTTCCACGCCTCTTCCTGGCTAAATATGTCGGCAGCATTTAGTCTGTTTCCACGCCTCTTCCTGACTAAATATGTCGGCAGCCATTTAGTCTGTTTCCACGCCTCTTCCTGACTAAATATGTTGGCGGCCGTTTAGTCTGTTTCCACGCCTCTTCTGACTAAATATGTCTGTGGGCGTTTAGTCTGTTTCCACGACTCTCACTGGCTAAATATGTCTGTGGCCGTTTAGTCTGTTTCCACGCCTCTTCCTGACTAAATATGTTGGCGGCCGTTTAGTCTGTTTCCACGCCTCTTCCTGACTAAATATGTTGGCGGCCGTTTTGTCTGTTTCCACACCTCTTCCTGACTACATATATCTATGGACGTTTAGTCTGTTTCCATGCCTCTTCCTGACTAAATTTGTCTGTGGCTGTTTAGTCTGTTTCCATGCCTCGTCCTGACTAAATATGTCTGTGGCCGTTTAGTCTGTGTCCACGCCTCTCCCTGACTACATATATATGTGGACATTTAATCTGTTTCCAAGCCTCTTCCTGACTAAATGTGTCGGCGGCCCTTGGTCTGTTTCCACTCGTCTTCCTGACTAAATATGTCTGTGGCCCTTTAGTCTGTTTCCACATGTCTTCCTGACTAAATATGTCTGTGGGCGTTTAGTCTGTTTCCACGACTCTCACTGACTAAATATGTCTGTGGCCGTTTAGTCTGTTTCCACGCCTCTTCCTGACTAAATATGTCTGTGGCCATTTAGTCTGTTTCAACGCCTCTCCTGGACTAATTATGTCTGTGGCCATTTAGTCTGTTTCCACACGTCTTCCTGACTAAATATATCGGCGGCCGTTTAGTCTGTTTCCACGCCTCTTCCTGACTAAATATGTCTGTGGCCATTTAGTCTGTTTCAACGCCTCTCCTGGACTAATTATGTCTGTGGCCATTTAGTCTGTTTCCACACGTCTTCCTGACTAAATATATCGGCGGCCGTTTAGTCTGTTTCCACGCCTCTTCCTGATTAAATATGTTGGGGCCATTTAGCCTGTTTCCATGACTCTTCCTGACTAAATATGTCGGCGGCCGTTTAGTCTGTTTCCATGCCTCTTTCTGACTAAATTTGTTGGCGGGCCGTTTAGTCTGTTTCCACGCCACTCCCTGACTAAATATGTCTGTAGCCGTTTAGTCTGTTTCCACGCCTCTTCCTGACTAAATATGCCTGTGGCTGTTTAGTCTGTTTCCACACCTCTTCCTGACTAAATATGTCTGTGGCCATTTAGTCTGTTTCCATGCCTCTTCCTGACTAAATATGTCTGCGACCATTTAGTCTGTTTCCACACCTCTTCCTGACTAAATATGTGTGGAGCTGTTTAGTCTGTTTCCACTCGTCTTCCTGACTAAATATGTCTGTGGCCGTTTAGTCTGTTTCCACACGTCTTCCTGACTAAATATGTCTGTGGCCATTTAGTCTGATCCCATGCCTCTTTTTGACTAAATATGTCTGTGGCCGTTTAGTCTGTTTCCACGCCTCTTCCTGACTAACTCAGGCTATATGATTTGTTATCTTTTCTTTAATTTAGGTGATCTCCGTGGGAGGTTGGAAGAGCTAAGGGAAATTGGCAAGACTTGTATGAAAAACCGAGCGTACGCAGATGCCTTAAGCAAGTATTCAGAGGGAATCAAGCTGGCTGGTAACAGTGGGGATCTGAAACAGGATGTAGCCATCTTGTACAGTAACCGCTCTGCTGTTTACACTAAGCTGGGTAACCTCAAAGCGGCCCTGAAAGATGCCGAGACTTGTATTCTCAATAACCCGTCCTGGCCCAAGGTACTATGTTTGCTCTAAAAATTGGTCTCCAGAAATACATGTTTAGAAGCCAATTGGCCCCAAAATATGCATTTTTAAAATGCAATAAATGTCATAAAAGATTACCTTTGGGATTAAAGCTTTATAGTTGGGTATGAACGTGCCATCCAGACCAACCTCAAAATGCCTTCCTAAGATTAATGGAATCAATGGATCAGTGACTTTTAGCTCAAATATAATTGAAGCTGATGGTCATCATATAACCGAAATCTTGTTGAAAACTGTGTTAAAACACCAATCAGTCAATAGTCATAAAACTGCAATTGTTGAGATAAATGTACTGATTTTCATTGTGTTGCGTTGTGTCGTGTTGTGTTGTGGTGTTTACTTTACATGTTATGATGTTTGCTTCATGTGTCATTTCTCCATGGTGACCATTGTGGGATATTTTTGCTGCATTGTTTATATTTTGACAAACTTTTAGGGCTACTGGAGAAAAGGCCAAGTGCTGAAATCCCAGGGACGATACACAGATGCCTTCTTGACATACCGTGAAGGATTTGAATGTGACAAACGTTCGGAGGAGTCTGAATTGTGTCTTGTTGAAGCTGTGACTGTGATGAGTCAGATCAAGGGTGAGTCAGCTGTGTCTTGTTGAGGCTGTGACTGTAATGAGTAAGATCAAGTGTGAGTCAGCTGTGTCTTGTTGAGGATGTGACTGATGAGTCAGATCAAGGGTGAGTCAGCTGTGTCTTGTTGAGGATGTGACTGATGAGTCAGATCAAGGGTGAGTCAGCTGTGTGTTTTTGAGGCTGTGACTGTGATGAGTCAGATCAAGGGTGAGTCAGCTATGCCTTGTTGAGGCTGTGACTTTACAGTGTATTCTACATCATTGTTTCTCGAGCTCTTGTCAACATAATCTGTCCATATCTGCTGGAGCAACATCAGGAACACTTTCTTAAGTAACAATTCGTGAGCTCTCCCCAACATAAGGACTGGATCGTAATGTGACCTGTCTTTAGGGTTTGTTATAGATTGCTATAAAATCCACACTACCACATTACAATCTCTCGCCATTTTCGCTATCCAGACTTGTGTTCTTTAAAGACTTCTTGTCTTCCACCAATATCCTGCTCATACTGTATCTGTTAGTCTCACGTGGCAAAGTTTGTCAGTAACTTGCCAAAGGTCAGTGGTTTATGCCGATCACACTGGTTTCCTCCAGCCATAAAACTGATGGCATCATTACTTTCATATAACAGAAAAATTCTCAAGTATTTCAGCAAATCAAATTACACAAATACCATTCATGTTTTTTTTCTCCCAGATTACAAACCATTTCTGAAGATGCTTGGAAGAGTGGCAAAACCCATCATCTCGTCTGTGATAAAACGGCTTGCTAAGCAGGCTGATTGGTGTGCTCTGTCATTGTTGATAGTGGGTGGAGCTAAATCTTTAACCAAGGCAGCCCAAGGGGGGACAGCTGAAGAAGTGAACCTCCATGAATTGGTGAGCCTTGTGGAGTCCAAACCGTCCTCTGTACGCTGGCCATTTAACCTGCTGTTGTCTCTGATGTTCATGGGAGCATCACCAGACACCATGGTGTTGCAGAAAGGTGATACGAGATACCACGCCGCTCTCCGACTGGCATTGCATATGGGTAAGTTAACCACTCGTTCATTCCTGAGGTCACCACTTTCGATGTAGTCAGACGCATTGTTCGTAAAGCAGCAAACAAGACTTGACAGTGCAGGTCAGTGAACATGGGGACTGATTAAGTGAAATAGAGAAAATTGTTAATAGCTTTAAATCCCTGACGAAACAGAAACACAAATTATGTAGCTTATTTCGTACCCTGAGCGTCAGCATCAGCGTACAATAACAAAAAGAAAAGTTAAACAAAGTGTTAGGGGTGGTATCTTAAGAGTACTGTTCGTATTGAGATCAGGGTTTGCATGTAGAGCACAGTGACATGAGGGGAATATTCCAGCGTTGATATGGTGTGTGCATATTATTCACGGTGAATTACCAAATTCTCCACTTCGTGTATTGTGTGTATTACAATCAAAGTTAAACAAACTTTAAGAAATATATTTATTGAGCTGTTTTACATGCATATAAAGCACAATGCCACAAGGGAGATGTTCCATCGCTGATGCTCTCTGTGTATGTTTATTACTATAAATTACCAAATTCGTGATTTCAGTACTTAATCTTTTGAGCTGAAGTTTTGCAACCATGTACTTCCTATAGGTGAGCTCTTTGGTAGCCGTACTACCATTTCTAAGTTTTTGCGCACATTTGTTGTACGATATTTTGTATGTCATTGTTACTGTACAATTGTCCTGTATGTGCGATTATTGTATGTGTACAACATCTTTGTGACTCTGGGCCCTAGTTATGACAGATACCATATAGCAGTTAGTTATAAATATGGTCTTAAATACTTTTTTCGATTTTCTTTAACGAGAAAAAGACTTGAAAATAGTTTTTGTATGGTTGGTATTTTGAACCACCATATTTTTTATAATTAGGGTTTCTGAGAAGCGATCTTCCAGACTCGGATGTTTAATAAATATATTTGACAAATGTTTTGGTTTAACAAACTAGAATTTGGTCTTTTCAGCTAACAAATGTGTTCAACCTGAATTTTGATCGTATTTATGTATTAATATATTCATAAATATGATCATAATTAATGTTTGTCTGTAGATATATACGTAAACCACAAATTTACTCTGAAAAATTTTATTAGACATGTATCACATTCTTATTTAGAACATTATAATTCAAAGATGATATGTACTAAGCGGTGGTCCCAAATTCTGAACAAATATATTTTCGAATACCCTTTCTTGTGCAAGAAAAAATCAAAAAGAAGACCAGGGCCCAGTTTCACAAAGATGTCGTATATGTACGATGAACACACATATAGGCCACGCACGTAGGTACGGTAAAAGTGACATGCAGATTATCGTTCTAAAAATGAATAAGAAAAAATGTTGTACGCCTGTTTGTGACACCAGGCCCATATGTGCAAATGACTTTACATGCTCTCTTATCTGAAATTTGCATCATTTGTTTGTTTTTTCTGGAAGGCAAGCAAAATACACTTATGTCTAAATGCTGATAATGCCAGAAGTTTCTGTCTCCCACTTGCAGAGGATTTGACTATTTTGGAAATTGTCATGAAAACTCGTAAGCGTCAGGAAGTGGCAAAGTGTGTTAACGGCAACAAAGAAAATCTTCTTCATGCCTTGGCCAAATCTCCAAAGAAGAATTACCAGATCGGCCAATCAGCAGCTGACCTACTTATCCGTCTAGGTGTTGACCGTCACCAGAGAGACGAGCAGGGCAAAAACACCAGCAGATTACCTCCCCGCAGACTCCAATCTTGCCCCGATGTTTGGGAAAATAACCGCAGTAAAGAATGGTGAGGAGCATTGTGTTTACTTTGACCGCTGCTGCTGCCTCTCCTGTGACCTGTTGGGAATGCTATGAGGCATCTTCATTTCCACGTTTAAGATGTAAATAACATGTTAATTCAACAATTAGGGTAAATATTTAGTTATCAATTGTGGCTTTAATTTCCACAAGATGTCCACATTTTAGTGCATTAATCCAGGAGCTATGGCAGCATGAAATCAGAGGTCAAGTATGGTAGTTCACAGCATGGGTGATGCTGGAGAAGAGCCTGGAGTGGGCAGTGGAGTCATGAGATTGTCTTCACTGTTCTAGATGACAATAAGCAGTATACAGAGCTCATACAACAGTTCATTCATTTCTTTTTACAGGAGAATTGCCATCAGAATGGCGGTTTTCTGTGGGTGAACACCTTTGTGTGTCATAATTTTTATTTTAGCTTTAATAGTCTGGATGTATTTATCTGGTTCTGTCAAGATGCACCTTTTGCTACTTATTATTTCAAACTACATTCTAATAATTAAGAACTACATTTTTCATCATAGTATATTTCATCAACATTTATTATTGAAGCAGGTTTTTCTCTCTAATATAAAAGTGGCTGGGTTTTTTTGGTACATTTTTAGGCACAACGCAGAAGGAGCCATCACAGAAAGCCAAGAAGAAACCCCCAGTTAGATCTAGGCCAGCTGATCCTTGTGATCGTTGTGTCTCTCACCTAACAGCATGCCGCAGTCTCCATCAGAAAGGTGACAGTGTGGCCGCCATAGAGAGCGCATGCAAGGTCGTTTGTGAGAAATGGCACTCTTCAGAGCGTCACAAGAAGCTGAGAGGAGAAAGCGTGGAAGAAATTTTGACTATCCTGGATCACTCGTTTAGACCAGGTATGTGTGCGCAGGGGACCATGGTAACAATAAGTGGTCGGTGACATTCTGGTAGCCGCTTCTGCAGACTGATGTCCCTTGAAGAGTGTCTGCCACCAAAATAGTGTTTATATGGATACCTCGCAGGTAGGCAAGTTCCATCAGTAACTTGAAGTGATACTCCTGGTACCTCCACCAGTGAATTCTCCCCACACATAAAGGATGTGTGAAGTTCTTTTGTTGTCAGGTTTTATCCCCATCAGCCATGTGTGCATTCAACCTTTACATGATGTTGTTGTTGTTTCGTCTGCTGTCCAGCAGCAAAACAACTATTTGATTGGAAACTGTATATATCATACAATCCTGGAAAAAACTTCAGGGGAAGGACGGTGACCGACAGTAAAAGAAATATAACAAAGGCCAGATGTTTGGTGCAGGACAAATTGTAATTTTGGGGGGAGGAGCAAGGGGGGCTCCGTGGCTCCGTTGGTTAGAGTGCTAGCGCAGTGCTTGTCCAGCTCATGCTGGCTTCCTCTCCGGCCGTACATGAGAAGGTCTGGCAGCAACCTGCGGATGGTTGTGGGTCTCCCACCATGATGCTGGCCTCCGTCGTATAATGAAGTGTAACTTTTGGGTGGGTAGCAGGAATATTTTCCAGTTACGTTCATACCGAAAATTATTTCCACGCTTGATATATGGTTACTCATTAGGTAGGTGTTATTCCTGTATTTTTGATCAAGGCAGGAAACATAGCTGGCTGTAAAGTATCTGACTCAATAAGATTAACCTGACCACAGCCAGACTCCTGTCAGTCTCCTGCCCAATCAGTTGTAGCTTCACATCTGGTAACTTAAGATAATAGTGAGTATCAAGTACCTTCTGAGATGCAATGGTCTGCACTGTTCTCCTTATCCACAGTTAGAAAGCACATGTGTCATATAGGTGAAATAAACAGCTGTACTGAATTGTACTTGTGCTCAGTATAGTGTGCATGTGTTTAATCTGCCTTGTAGTTGTTGCCTCTATGCTGGTTGTGCTGGTATGTATCTGCTTTCAAAGGTCTCTGATAGGTGGCTTTGTTTCAGTTAGTGTGTGCCATGTTTGGTGTATGCTTTCACAGATCTCCTCCTCTATGCTGGGCATTTACTGTATGCTTTGTTTCGTGTTACCCCTCAGAGATCCCAGTCTGTATGCTTGACCTGCCCCAGGAAACATACAGGGGGCTGATCAGGCAGCTGGCTATACGAAAGCGCTGGCTGGTGGTGGAGAGACTTGTGAGTAAGTGGAGAGACAAGCAACCTGGTAACAAGGACATGGCTGTTGGACTGTGTGTGGGTGACGTGATTCGCTGTGACCAGCTGCAGAGCAATGCCCTCTACAGGACTGAGGTACATAATTTTTTGGCAGAAAAACAAGGCGAGCACTGTAAATGACATGATATTTCTCCCATGACTAAGTTCACTCATTCTGGGTGTTCTTTGGACTTCAAGACAAGTGTTTGAGGTCTGTTTGCAAGGCTGGATGATTTTCTACTTGTGTAGAATGTAATTAATAATTTTTTGCCTGTTTTTTCCTCTTAAAGTGCAAGTGGGGGCCTCCATGGCCGAGTTGGTTAGGTTGCTGTGAGTTCAAGTCCAGCTCAAGGTGGCTTTGCGCAAGAAGGTTTGACAGCAACCTGCAAATGGTTGTTAGTTTCCCCCAGGCTCTGCCCGATTTCCTCCGACGACCATAATGCTGGCCATTAATATAGGTAAAATATTCTTGAGTAAGGTGTAAAACACCAATGAAATAAATAAAACACACAAGTTGTTAGTCTATTGTTTGCTGTGATGAGCTGCATGAGCTTGCATTGGTTCAACTGTTGTACTGCTAAGATTCCATAGTTTGATACAACCAATACATGTGAGTTAGTGTATAGATATCAAGCATCTTGAGCCTTATATTTAAGGCATATATCCATACATTATCTTTTCAGGATTATTAGACTTAAGGGCATCAAAATGTCCCCAAAACTTTATTGACCCAGCTTCATTGAGATCATAGCCCAGCCGTTTGAAGACATGGATATAAATGAGTTTATTGAAGTTTCCAACTTTTACGGAAGGTTGAAGTTTTTTGTCCCTTTACCTCTTACTGTATCTTCAGAATTGTCCTATTTTTACTGGTCATTGGCTGAAGTATTTCGTTCCTTTACCTCTTTCTGTATCCTCAGAAATGTCCTACTTTTACTGGTCATTGGCTGAAGTATTTTGTCCCTTTACCTCTTACTGTATCCTCAGAATATTCCTACTTTTACTGGTCTTTGGTTGAAGTATTTTGTTCCTTTACCTCTTACTGTATCCTCAGAATATTCCTACTTTTACTGGTCTTTGGTTGAAGTATTTTGTCCCTTTACCTCTTTCTGTATCCTCAGAATATTCCTACTTTTACTGGTCATTGGCTGAAGTATTTTGTCCCTTTACCTCTTTCTGTATCCTCAGAATTGTCCTACTTTTACTGGTCATTGGCTGAAGTATTTTGTCCCTTTACCTCTTACTGTATCTTCAGAATTTTCCTCCTTTTACTGGTCATTGGCTGAAGTATTTTGTCCCTTTACCTCTTTCTGTATCCTCAGAATTTTCCTATTTTTACTGGTCATTGGCTGAAGTATTTTGTCCCTTTACCTCTTTCTGTATCCTCAGAATTTTCCTACTTTTACTGGTCATTGGCTGAAGTATTTTGTTCCTTTACCTCTTACTGTATCCTCAGAATTTTCCTATTTTTACTGGTCATTGGCTGAAGTATTTTGTCCCTTTACCTCTTTCTGTATCCTCAGAATTTTCCTACTTTTACTGGTCATTGGCTGAAGTATTTTGTCCCTTTACCTCTTTCTGTATATTCAGAATTTTCCTATTTTTACTGGTCATTGGCTGAAGTATTTTGTCCCTTTACCTCTTTGTGTATCCTCAGAATTTTCCTACTTTTACTGGTCATTGGCTGAAGTATTTTGTCCCTTTACCTCTTTCTGTATCCTCAGAATTTTCCTATTTTCACTGGTCATTGGCTGAAGTACTTTGTCCCTTTACCTCTTTCTGTATCCTCAGAATTGTACTATTTTTACTGGTCATTGGCTGAAGTATTTTGTCCCTTTACCTCTTTCTGTATCCTCAGAATTGTCCTACTTTTACTGGTCATTGGCTGAAGTATTTTGTTCCTTTACCTCTTTCTGTATACTCAGAATTATCCTACTTTTACTGGTCATTGGCTGAAGTATTTCGTCCCTTTACCTCTTTCTGTATCCTCAGAATTGTCCTACTTTTACTGGTCATTGGCTGAAGTATTTTGTTCCTTTACCTCTTTGTGTATCCTCAGAATTGTCCTACTTTTACTGGTCATTGGCTGAAGTATTTTGTCCCTTTACCTCTTTGTGTATCCTCAGAATTGTCCTACTTTTACTGGTCATTGGCTGAAGTATTTCGTCCCTTTACCTCTGTCTGTATCCTCAGAATTGTCCTACTTTTACTGGTCATTGGCTGAAGTATTTTGTCCCTTTACCTCTTTCTGTATCCTCAGAATTGTCCTATTTTTACTGGTCATTGGCTGAAGTATTTTGTTCCTTTACCGCTTTCTGTATCCACAGAATTTTCCTACTTTTACTGGTCATTGGCTGAAGTATTTTGTCCCTTTACCTCTTTCTGTATCCTCAGAATTGTCCTATTTTTACTGGTCATTGGCTGAAGTATTTTGTTCCTTTACCTCTTTCTGTATCCTTAGAATTTTCCTATTTTTACTGGTCATTGGCTGAAGTATTTTGTCCCTTTACCTCTTTCTGTATCCTCAGAATTGTCCTACTTTTACTGGTCATTGGCTGAAGTATTTTGTTCCTTTACCTCTTTCTGTATCCTCAGAATTTTCCTATTTTTACTGGTCATTGGCTGAAGTATTTTGTCCCTTTACCTCTTTCTGTATCCTCAGAATTGTCCTATTTTTACTGGTCATTGGCTGAAGTATTTTGTCCCTTTACCTCTTACTGTATCCTCAGAATTTTCCTACTTTTACTGGTCATTGGCTGAAGTATTTTGTCCCTTTACCTCTTTCTGTATCCTCAGAATGTTCCTACTTTTACTGGTCATCGGCTGAAGTATTTTGTCCCTTTACCTCTTTCTGTATCCTCAGAATTTTCCTACTTTTACTGGTCATTGGCTGAAGTATTTTGTCCGTTTACCTCTTTCTGTATCCTCAGAATTTTCCTATTTTTACTGGTCATTGGCTGAAGTATTTTGTCCCTTTACCTCTTTCTGTATATTCAGAATTTTCCTACTTTTACTGGTCATTGGCTGAAGTATTTTGTTCCTTTACCTCTTTGTGTATCCTCAGAATTTTCCTATTTTTACTGGTCATTGGCTGAAGTATTTTGTCCCTTTACCTCTTTCTGTATCCTCAGAATTGTCCTACTTTTACTGGTCATTGGCTGAAGTATTTTGTCCCTTTACCTCTTTCTGTATCCTCAGAATTTTCCTACTTTTACTGGTCATTGGCTGAAGTATTTTGTCCCATTACCTCTTTCTGTATCCTCAGAATTGTCCTACTTTTACTGGTCATTGGCTGAAGTATTTTGTCCCTTTACCTCTTACTGTATCTTCAGAATTTTCCTACTTTTACTGGTCATTGGCGGAAGTATTTTGTCCCTTTACCTCTTTCTGTATCCTCAGAATTTTCCTACTTTTACTGGTCATTGGCTGAATTTTTTTGTTCCTTTACCTCTTTCTGTATGCTCAGAATTTTCCTACTTTTACTGGTCATTGGCTGAAGTATTTTGTCCGTTTACCTCTTTCTGTATCCTCAGAATTGTCCTACTTTTACTGGTGTTTGGCTGAAGTATTTTGTCCCTTTACCTCTTTCTGTATCCTTAGAATTTTTCTATTTTTACTGGTCTTTGGCTGAAGTATTTTGTCCCTTTACTTCTTACTGTATATTCAGAATTTTCCTATTTTTACTGGTCATTGGCTGAAGTATTTTGTCCCTTTACCTCTTTCTGTATCCTCAGAATTTTCCTACTTTTACTGGTCATTGGCTGAATTATTTTGTCCCTTTACCTCTTTCTGTATCCTCAGAATGTTCCTACTTTTACTGGTCATTGGCTGAAGTATTTTGTCCCTTTACCTCTTTCTATATCCTCAGAATTGTCCTACTTTTACTGGTCATTGGCTGAAGTATTTTGTCCCTTTACCTTTTTCTGTATACTCAGAATTGTCCTACTTTTACTGGTCATTGGCTGAAGTATTTTGTCCCATTACCGCTTTCTGTATACTCAGAATTTTCCTATTTTTACTGGTCATTGGCTGAAGTATTTTGTCCCTTTACGTCTTACTGTATCTTTAGAATTTTCCTACTTTTACTGATCATTGGCTGAAGTACTTTGTCCCTTTACCTCTTTCTATATCCTCAGAATTTTCCTATTTTTACTGGTCATTGGCTGAAGTACTTTGTCCCTTTACCTCTTTCCCTATCCTCAGAATTTTCCTTTTTTTACTGGTCATTGGCTGAAGTATTTTGTCCCTTTACCTCTTTCTGTATCCTCAGAATATTCCTACTTTTACTGGTCATTGGCTGAAGTATTTTGTCCCTTTACCTCTTTCTGTATCCTCAGAATATTCCTACTTTTACTGGTCATTGGCTGAAGTATTTTGTCCCTTTACCTCTTTCTGTATCCTCAGAATTGTCCTACTTTTACTGGTCATTGGCTGAAGTATTTTGTCCCTTTACCTCTTCCTGTATCCTTAGAATTTTCCTACTTTTACTGGTCATTGGCTGAAGTATTTTGTCCTTTTACCTCATACTGTATCTTCAGAATTGTCCTACTTTTACTGGTCATTGGCTGAAGTATTTTGTCCCTTTACCTCTTTGTGTATCCTCAGAATGTTCCTACTTTTTACTGATCATTGGCTGAAGTATTTTGTCCCTTTACCTCTTTCTGTATCCTCAGAATTTTCCTACTTTTACTGGTCATTGGCTGAAGTATTTTGTTCCTTTACCTCTTTCTGTATCCTTAGAATTTTCCTACTTTTACTGGTCATTGGCTGAAATATTTCATTCCTTTACCTCTTTCTGTATCCTTAGAATTTACTTAAGCCTGATTTAGCAACAGTTTTATGAAATATTGACAGATTTTGTGCAAGTGATTGGTTTAAGTGCACTGCAATTATTGGAGATCATCACTGTAATCACGACAATGGTTATTTCCATATTTGTACTATGATTGAATATGGGCCATGGTTTCATTGATGATATGGTCGGCCAAGTCATTTGTTTTTTACATTTATTAGCATGATAAGAAGGTTTAGACTCAAGTATTTGGCAGACTTGGTCATTGGGTGAAACAAAAAATTTTTAGTTAAATTTTTTTATGTTTTAGTTTCATGAATTGTTGTGTTGTGTTATCACCATTCTGGCACCAGTTAATGATAGTGTTACCCTATCAAGATCAAGTTTAGTGAAACGTCATTTTGACACAGCTTCAGCACATCTCCATTATCGAGGGCAAGGTGATGTAATGTTTACTCTAGCTCTCTAACATTGAAGGTATTTTCCGTATAATAGTATAAGCAGTAGCCTATGACAGATTAAAGTTGTGGAATTTGGCGATGAAGGCAATGAAGGTGATAAATATCGTTTTCTGCAAAATTGGGCGTAGTGGATGAAGATTTCAGGAGGCCTACATCATTTACAAGGAACTCCATGGACCCTGTTTCAATAGCCTAGCTGCAGATGTAGCTTCGGTTTTGTAGTGGTGGCTTCTAAGATGAAGGAAGTGCTGACCTAGTTATCATGGACATCAGAGAAAGCACACCGGCTTAGACACATTCCAATAATTTTACTGTGTTGGCCACAGACCCCCATTAATTTTTTTCCATAAGCGACAATGTTAACGTTTTGCACTGTAACTCAGCCCCAAACATTCCATGGCCAGTAAGCTTTGGTGCTTACCTGCCCCAGCCTGTGAGAAAGAAGCCATTAAAATCTTGACATAGGTTGACCGTCAAAATCTGGACCTTTGCCGGCAGCTGGGAGAGGTGCATAGTAACGCCAAGGGGACATCACTCGCAGGCTCATCACCACCTATATCCTTGTGTCCTCTCGCCCAGAATTTCAAACTTTCATGAGTAAAACTCCTGCCTGTCCAAATCTTAGACAATATTCAGCATTTTGATAGCAAGCATGCACCTGTGCACCAAAAACAGCAGGCTGGCAGCAAAAAAAGACTTTGCACCCTAAAATACACAGAATTACGTTCGTCCCTTCCGAAAAAAACGGAAGTTCGAATGGGGGTCTGTGTCCTCTTCTGTCAGACGTGTCGGAAGTTGGGGTCAGGGGGTCCACCCTTTCCTGTTTAAGACAAAATGGCCGCCAACTGTTAAAGCATTGGGGAAAGGTCACTTTTTGCCCCTTCACTAGTGACCAGTAAGGCCTAGGTGTACAAAATAACATCATGAAAGCTCTGCAGAAATACTCAGACTATCTGGAAAGCTAAAAATTATACAAATCAAACGGATACAAGATTGCTGATAGCGATTCAAAAATACGAATTTTCCTATGCAATCACGTTGGGAGGACTGTTTTCTTCATCCAGGCCCTTTGTTACTAAGGAGGTCACATGGTCTCCAGCTTCCAATCTGTCTTGCAGAAATTCTACAAAAGAAAACAGAAAAAACATCCCTTGTATGCGAGAAAGACAAAGGAGCAAAAGTTAAATTCTTCTGTTTTAATAAATGCAGAAAAAAAATTATACAACATTTTTAATTCATTTTAAGCGTTGTCTGGTGAGCTGCCATCTTCTCATTC
Organism: Liolophura sinensis; assembly: GCF_032854445.1. Classification (NCBI taxonomy): domain Eukaryota; kingdom Metazoa; phylum Mollusca; class Polyplacophora; order Chitonida; family Chitonidae; genus Liolophura; species Liolophura sinensis. The sequence continues at coordinate 23,593,387 of NC_088297.1, read as the reverse complement.
CCATAAAACCTGGGCTTCCCTAATGAATTTAGCACTGACTTCGATTTTTGTTTTTTAGAAACTGCTGACTAAACGCTAAAATGAACAATTAGAAATGTATTCTGGGACATGAATGCGTTTGAGCCTAGACAGACTTGCCCCACAACACTGTGAAATTTCCCTTCGGCTGCACGTAAATAAATCGTTGTGAATGATCTCAAAATGATTGTCTTATGCAGTAGTTTTGTGTTGTAATATGTCACTTCATGGAGTCCGTGGGTAAAGTCTACGTCACAGTTTAGGCCGCGTAACCGGATAGCAACTTGTTTCATTGGATAAAATTCTCAAAATGGCTGCCTCTACTCACGCCAGCCGTTTGTGTTGCATTATCATTTTGTTCTGCATGTTATTCAGCGTAATCTCATTCAAATAATAAAGTGTTATACATTTTAGAATGCTTGAGTATCCTGCTTTCGATTGAAATGTGTTTTAGCCAGGTGTTGTCTTGTCCTTTAAAGGAGAAGAAAATTTAAATATTAATCAATACCATTGAAAGAGTATGCTTTCCTCACAGGTGCATACCATAAAAAAATTCTAATATTTAACTCAAGTTGATAAATTATAAATAAAGTCGGCGCCAAAATCCGATGTAGGCGACTCCATTTTGCCTAAGAACTAGTCATGAAGTCTGTGTTAGGAGGAGAATTGCCATCGGAACTGCCAAAGTGCAGTTCGCACATTTCCGGTAGAACTCTTCTGCCCTTTAAGTTAGTGAACAGTACAGTTCGTTTTCCGCTTGACGATTGGGAAACCGGAATGTTGGACATAGGTTCCAAGTTTACACGAACAAGCTGGCAGTTTCAACTACTTTCGTTGGCTGAGAGGCAACACAACCCCAGCATAAATTACAGGGTCTTAAAGATGGAGGACGTGATGGACTCACCGATTTATGCCAGCTTTGCCATTTTCAGACGTTACGTGTATGGCGAGGAAAATGGCCAAAATTATGCAGTAGGCACCACCAGAAAGAAAAAATGTGCTCTTTTCAGCCTGTAGTGTCATGTTTTAAGTTTTCTTCTGCTTTAAAAAAAAAGAGTCCCAACGCCTTTATTTTCATACTAAATGTTCCTAGACAATATTTGTGCCATGTTAGTGTGTAAACTGCCTTTTAAAACATTATTTTTACTAGTTCCACTTAAAAAAGCCCATTAAAGTGGACTGTCTGCCAATCTTATGGGCCGCGAAGCCCTGGTTGGTTTATGGCCAGGGTTATGTGTTGACAAGCCCTACAAAGCATTGGTAAATCCACCCATTAGACCATCTCACTGTGAGCTTTTTCTGAAACTGTTGTGTAACTAAATCTGTTTTTACCCCTACGTGTACACCTCTTAATTGGAACCCTGACGCACTCCTGGTTTGTCTGACACAAATTGGACATCCATGGAGTTATGGTAATATCCGTGGAGAATTTGGCGCGGTTATAGCCAAGTCAAGCGATAGGCTTACCGACTGCGACACGATGATCCATGCAGTCGGGTCAGCTGATCGTGATTTGCAGTGACAGAGAAAAGTTGGTCGCTCTACACCAGTGAAAGTAACAGTCGAGCCAGTCCTTCTATGTTTTAAAAAAGTGTCACAGCCAAAAATAAAGTTTGAATTATATTGAATGGAAACAGCGACTGGTAACACATAGAAATGCCAAATAAAATTTTTCTGAGTTCCCGTTAAAGGGTTCAAAGGCCTGTGGGCGAGGTGTAAACTGAGCTGGAGAGCCTGGCTTTGAAGGCAAGCTAGCAGTTCTCTGCAGTTCCTGTCACAGCCTGCTGTTTCAAACAAGCAAGTAACCTAACAACATATGCTTTCCAGGAGTGAAAATCTGGACTTTTCTTTTTCATTTGGGATGGGAGGGGATTGGGGGGGGGGGGGGCGGTGTAAGCCTCGTCCATCGGCCTTTTATTTCAGTAGGCGCAGCTGAATTAGCAAGTCTCAGACGACTGGTCGAGTCTGGTGTAATCAAAGGAACGGATTAGTTTGTTATGAGATCTGATCCATATTTTCTGAATCTGTGGCATTTTAGGCCATGTATGTAAGTTTACAGGATCCTGCGTTGTGTTACTGTAGTCGCAAACCACAATTGGGCTTGGAATAATCTCGAAATTAGTTGTAAAATTATAGCAGTTGTCTTCTGTGGTCTGTGCACATAGAGAAGCCTCACATGCCTGCAGGGGAATTTTCCGCCGTGAAGTCACAAGGGCAGTGTTGGCTCGATCTTAGTGGAGTAGATTTTCTGATGTTTGATCACCAATTTTGCTGTTTTTCTTCTGTTTTCGACGTTTTAAACGATCGGAATGGATTCAGGGAACTTAGCAGTATCTATATTCAGTTCAAAAGGTCCAACACTGGAGTTCTACATTAACAGTGGCTTCAGGAATGATGGGATCACCTTGTGTCTTTAGCATCTGACCCCTGTCTCAAATCCTGATTGTGAAAAACTAAGCACACAAAATCAGGGGCAAACTTTACCTTTCAACGACTTGTATGAAGGATAACCACTGGAAAATCCCACATGCTTATGAGCTACCATGAAAGCAGAAACCACTGGTCCGAAAAAATGTTACATACCGCTGGGCATGTTCCAATTTCATAATCTGGTAATGAATGACATCGTACAGTACTTGATGCCACTGGTAAAAACGAATGGTATACGAATGTCGGACATGACGCTTATATCATACAGTACTTGATGCCACTGGTAAAAACGAATGGTATACGAATGTCGGACATGATGCTTATATCATACAGTACTTGATGCCACTGGTAAAAACGAATAGTATACGAATGTTGGACATGACGCTTATATCATACAGTACTTGATGCCACTGCTAAAACTCCATGAATTGATACTAGTAATACCTGATAAAAACAGCTGTCCTGTTGACCGGGGAAACTTTGTCCTATTGATGCAAGTCTTACCCAAGGGGTTTCGATTTTCACAGCTTTATGGTTGGGCTTGTTTCTGCTAACTGTGTTGTTGTTGTTGCTTGACCGGATTTTCTGATCGTGTTGCTTTGGCCTGGTTTCAGGTAATCCGTATCCTGCTGGATAATGGAGCATTTCTGCAAGCCACCCCCGAGATCACTGATGAGCCAATTAGCATCGCCCTGGAGAGGAAATATTTCCGAATCATACCGGTTCTTCTTCAGCACGGTGCTCAACCCAAGCGTGTACGCTTGACACATGGAGATACCCCTCTTCATGCAGCACTTAAGGTGGCCTTAGAGTTGGATAAAGGTATGTGAGATACATGTAAGTTCGGTACCTGTATAGTTTAACCAAGCTCTGCCAGGTTTCCTCTTCCATTAATGGAAGGTCGCCTTATAAGTGAAATGTTCTTGAGGCGTAAAAAATAAAAGTAAAAAGTAAACTGAGTTTATTGCCAAGCTTATTGGGCTCAAATATTTGTGAGTTTCTTCCACATGGTTTTTTACTCAAATTGATGGTAACTGCCTAAGTGACATAAAATCTCTAACAGTCTATGTTGACCATTATCTTGGAAATAGGTCATTCAGAAGTTTACTGGAACACCCATGAGGGTTTATGATTGGTTTATGAAGTGTATGTGGCTACACCTATAATACACTTAGTCTCAGGTTCCAGACCCCAGTTCTCTATAGAGCAGCCTTTTTGGTAACTCTTTTTTGTATTGCTTTCCAGGTAATTTTGACTTGTTGGAAAGACTGCTAGAGATGTACGACCAGGATCAAGAAAAGTATCCCTACCTTGACCCCCGCTCTTTGGACAAAACCGGTAGCTCGCTGTACCACATGGCAGCAAAATGTCGCTACAGCTGTCACGCACAACGTGCCGTGGAGTTACTGTGTGCACGACGATTACCCGCAGGAGGAAAGGACAGCTCTGGGCGGGTTCCTCTGGACTACATCAGCAAGCAGAATGACCGCAGGAGAGAGTATCTGAGGATGGCTGCAGGCTACAGTCTGCCCTCAAAGAAAGCTACGTTCACACCCATGCCATCCAGTTCTTCAGAGCAATCAATGGATCCTTCAGGAGAACCCTTTTGTCCATCGCCGACCGCTGAGAAGGGCAAGGAAATGCCAGAGAATTCCGCACAGATCAAGCTGCGGAAGTCAAAGAAAAGCGAGAAGGAGCGATGCAAGGCGGCGTTGAAAAAGTGGATCGGAGAACTCAGTGACTTTGTCTTTCAAGAAGAAGACGATGATTCCTTTAAAGATAAGGTAGCAGAGAGAACTGGATTGGGCAAAGGTGGTGATGAAACAGAAACAAAGAGAGCATTGTCCTCTGTAACTCCCGATGAGAGTGGTGATGGATTACATATTGTAGAAGACATTGAACAAGGTTTGGAGGATTTGGATGGAGAGGATGTCGTTCAACAGGACGATGCCAGTGACGAAATAAATGCCGACATCTTTGACGACTTGGATTGGGAAGTGGAATGCACTGCAGATGTGTGGAAATTCCTGAAAAATAAGCGCATGCCGATGTTTATGAAGCAGCGAGCCATCAAGCGGATTCAGAAGCTGGCACGAGGTGAGTGGACTGATTCTCTGACAAAAATTGTCCACAACATGCCGGACACACTAAATCTGTTTGAGGCCAAGATTTCCAAAGGTGCGCGGATTCTCTGGGAGCGAGCCATCGCATTTTCACCGAAACTTTCTGAAAAGAATTCCACGCAAGCAGACATACCTGTGGAAGAACAAGCACAAATTTACACGGAGGTGATTCGCGTGTGGGACATTGTGGTCTTGCACGACAACCTGTACCATCGCATTCAGCGAATCGCACGATCCCATGCCCGCGGCAGGGACAGCATTTTGCTCCAGAAACTTGTCCGCATCTCTACTCAACAGACAACTGTCCGCGACAACATCAATTACTGTATGCCAGAACTTTTCATGGTGTCAGAAAAGAACACTGAACAAGCTTTAACCTTCTACCCGCCAGCCAGTCCGAGTGAACGCGAGTACCACATCGTGAAGTTCTACTCTTTCTCAGCTGCTTTGGTCAACCATATTCTTCATCAGACCGACACCAAGGTTGACTTTCCGTTCAAGGTCACAGACATGGAGCATGCCATCATCAGTCTGCAGTTGGGAGCCCCAGTGCTACTCTTGGGACGCAGCGGTACTGGAAAAACAACTTGTTGTCTCTACCGCCTGTGGCACGCTTACCTAAGGTACTGGACACAGGCCAGCCAGACAGGTGACCCACTGCTTCCACGCAGTGCCCACTTCACCAGGTGCAAGACTCCAGTCACAGGTAAGTGGATGATTATAGTGTACCTCAATACCAACATACTGTGCTCATTGTTTTGCTGTAACCCAAGTCATTGACTCTAGTGAAAGGAATATTTCACTTGTTTCCAAAAAAAGGCAAGTTAATTCCCAGCGACCACTGTTCTGAAAAAGGGTGATTCTGTTTTCAAACTTGTCCTGTCCTGATCTAGACCAGTTTGGAACCCTGTTGATAGAGTTTGGGCATCCAGGCAAACAGTTACACCTATTGTAATTACAAATTGCTTTGTGAGGAAGTTTTTCTTGAAAAGGCTCTAGTAGGATATGTTACAATATTCTCTTGTCTTGTCTAAAGCAAAAATGGCTGACTCCTTATTCAATAAAATGTTGATGTTAGAAAGTTTTGTACCGATGGCCAAAGTTTTATCCTAGCTTATTTTCTGCCAGCTCAGGTGAGAGTTCTAAGACAGTGGCATTGTAACTCCGGAGTTTGGTGTCTTGTTAATTGTGTTTCATGTGTTTTGTGGTGTGTTTCAGATGGCGAGGAGAGTAGTGAGGAGGAAGAGAGTGATGAGGAAGACTTGGAGGAGGAAGAGGATGACACCAGTGAGTGCGAGAAAGAGGAAGGCCCAGAGAGGGAGGATGAGGAGGCTCCCGAGGGGGAGGTCCATATTCTGGACCACCTCCAGCAAGTGTTTGTGACAAAGAATGGAGTCCTCTGTAATGAGGTCATGAAGAATTTCCAAGACCTCAATCACGCGTGCAGTCTGACAAACAAGCGTGCCGAAGGAGAAGATAGAGCCTTGCCCAACAGGCTACAGGACATCCCAAACCATACCTACCCATTGTTCCTCACCTCACAGCAACTCTTGCTCTTATTGGACGCATCGTTGCCAAGCAACCCGTTTTTTGAGAGGGAGGAGGATGGGAGCTTGAAGAGGGACATTCGAGGGTGGACCGACGCAGACAGCCCGTTAGCGGTCCTCTCCGATCTTGACTCGGACTCTGAAGGGGAGGAGGATGAAGTGGTGGGAGGAGCAGTGGGCAGTCCTAATGCACACTCCACCCAGCATCTGGATCCCCGCCAGGAAGTGACCTATCAAGTGTTTGCTGAGGAACTGTGGCCAAAGATAAAGATAAAAGGGTACCACCCCTCGCTGATCTGGACCGAGATCAACTCCTTCCTGAAAGGATCCTTCGAGGCTCTGCGTTCGTCGTCCGGAAAGTTGACATTGGAAGAATACCAGGAACTGGGACGGAAGCGAGCCACGAATTTCACAGGTGAAAGGGCGAAGGTGTATACGGTGTTCAAACGGTACGAGGTGCTAAAGAGGCAGCGTGGTTTGTTCGATGAATGCGACTTCCTATTGAATATTTATCGGCGCCTGTGTAAAACGGAGAAGCAGAACTGGGTTTTTCACCAAGTGTATGTGGACGAAACTCAAGATTTCACTCAGGCCGAGCTCTGTCTGCTGATAGGCTTGTGTCAGAACCCCAACGAGATGTTCTTCACAGGCGACACAGCACAGGGCATTATGCGCGGCATATCCTTCCGTTTCAGTGACCTCAAGTCGCTGTTCTTTTACGCAAGCCGATCGCTGAGAGCCATGGGCAAACACCAGGCTGTAAAAGTACCAGAGAAGGTGTACCAACTGACTCACAACTATCGCTCTCACGCCGGGATCCTCACGCTTGCCAGTAGTGTCGTCGACCTCATGGTGGAATTCTTCCCCGAAACCTTTGACCAATTGGGCAGGGATCAGGGTCTGTTCTCTGGACCTCTTCCTGTCCTGTTGGAATCCTGCAGTTTCTGTGATCTTGCAGTTCTGCTCAGAGGGAACCGCCGGCAGACCTCAGAAATTGAGTTTGGGGCCCACCAGGCCATCCTTGTCGTGAACGACGCAGCGAGAGAGGCTCTTCCAGAAGAACTGCGACTTGGGGTTGTGCTGACCATCTTTGAGGCCAAAGGTCTGGAGTTCGACGACATCCTCCTTTACAACTTCTTCAAAGATTCCCAGGTAAGGTTGAAATTTGGTTTATAGTACATGTATGTGGTTTTGCCTTACTTGCCTTACTCTCCATGCTGTACCGCTTTAATTATATTATATTCCTGCATAAACCAGGATTCTGCTGGTGGAATAAACATCCCCAAGGCCTGGTCCCTTTACATTGTTTCAATGTGATCGAATGTTAAATGTGATCACAACGCAGTATTTTGAGTAATTCTAGACCAGTGATGTTTAATAAGATGTATCATTGCATATTTTTTTAACCTAATTCTGCTCCAGCCTTGGCTCTAGGGGATGTGTAAATTGCTCCTATTTATGCATTTAGAGGTATGGTAAGAATAGAACCCTAACTGAGGTAAATTGATAACAGACCGGTTACATGTGACCATTTGCCAGCTTTCACACTATCGTCGCTGCACTGGTCTTACTCTCTATGCTGTATGTCTTTAATTAAAAGTACTGTACATAGGAAATCCACAGGCTCAACTGATGTTCAGAAACTGTACGTTGAATTCGTAATTATAATTGGAAAAGTGCAGTGGCTGTTGTCTTGGAAATTGAAAAGAAACTGAACTTCTGTTTTGTCTTCTTTTTTCAGGCCAAGAAGGAGTGGCGTGTAGTGACAGAATTTCTTCATCGTCTGTCAGGAGATGAGACAGAGAATCCGTCCCAGACTGCAAGTAGTCATGGTGTGATGGAGATAGACACAGGTAGGGAACTACCCTCTTTGTCATATTCCCTCATATCCTGTTTCTCTGAAGACAGTGCCAGAGACATATGCACGCCTGATTTTATACTCTTTAGCGGCACTCAGATTAAGAGCTGCTCAAAATAATGCTACAAAAAAATACAAATTACAAATATAAGCGTCAAGTCCGACATTCGTATACCATTCGTAGTCCGTAAAAGGCGTTCCAAGTCGATAATCGCAAGATCCATTTCCAAAACAGCGTTTAACACTAACTCCCAAAGACAAAGGTATGTAAGAAATTATACAAATAAGAAATAAAGCCGGTAACACACAAGAGAGAAGCGATCATCAGTTTTCAATGATGCCGGGCAGACAATGAATATTGCAGGCATGAATTCCATATCAAAGTTCTCAGTCGCGCTTTAATTGCAGCTGTTCATAAAGGTATCATGCTGATGTAATGAGCATGGCTACATTTACGACCCCTAGCCCCAGGTTAAGCAGTATTAGGTACAGTTTGAAAATGACGAACGTTACAGACCTTAACCGATCAGATTGTGATTCAAAAGTAACCACCATTACGTCTTTCCCGTTAATAAGTAAAGATCTCATGCTACAAGAGGCGCCATCTGTGATGTTACACATGACATGCAAGAAAAACGGTTACACTGGGCAACCAGCACCATCTATGTTGTTAAACACCATGTACGTGATAGATATGTACATAGGGATAACACCGCTGTCTGTGTGGTTGATCATAATGCAGATCGCCAGAGATTCTGAACGCTCTGTCCATACCTGCCAACGAGAGTGTTATAGTCATTGTAAAATTTGAGAAACTTAGAATGAAGGCGTTTGATAGAGCTCAGCTGATTAAAATGGGGACAGACAAAAGGTTTAAAACATGTAGTTAATTCACTGAAGGAGGCGATATTCCTAAACTCAAAAAATATGAACATTTTTTGACAAGGACACCGAAGCCACATTACGTTCGGAACTTCAGCAATGGAACTATTAACTCTGCACACAATATCTGCTGTATTTGTTTGATTCCCTCTGTTCATCATGATGTAGACAGACTGGCGTATCTAGTACTTCAGTAGAGATTATAAAAGTCGCAAAATGAAGACTCAGCCTGTAGCCAGACCAAAAATTCAACTGAAAATGCCACAAATCACTCCCTATTTCTCTGTTAAGTCATTTTTTGATAACTGTGTGGAGAACTGATTTCCGATTCATAACCGATAGATTGGTGATCACGCCCTGCTAAGAAAATTTTCACTAAGAATTCTATTTTGTGTACAGTGGGATGCACATACATTATCTGCATACACAACGTAAAAGTAGCAAAATAATGACTTTTAATATGAGTGAATGAACAACAAATTTGCTCTTGTAGATAAATAGGAGGTTATTTTGTGGAAATGGCAACAAACATACTGGGTTCAAATTTTATACAATATATATAATATCTTTAAGTTGTTGGTATTCCACAGAACTGTTGAGTGCCTCGTCCAGCCGACCTTTACCCTTCAACCCTGACCAGCACAAGGTGTTGTGCTCAGAACTCAAGCACCTGTACACGGCACTGACCAGAGCCAGGGTCAACGTCTGGATATTTGACGAAGACGCGGAAAACCGTGCTCCCATGTTTGACTACTTCAAGGCCAGACGTTTAGTCCGTGCCATTTCTGCTCGTGAGAACCAATCCGAAGGTACAATCATTACGACGTCTCGTGTAGGCTGATTTGGATAAGATGTACATTCCTGTTACAGGCGAACGACCTCTGACAATGAAGGTCGTAAACTCAATTCCAGCTTTTACTTCTTTCGCCTGGGTCTTTATGGGAGAAGGTTTCTGAGTTACATGTATGTCGCACAAGGTTTATACCTTCTCCATTGGTTTCCTTCACCCATATTCCTTTGTTATCAAGCAGATGGCTCATTATGCGATTCGCATTTTCACCACAGCTGACCACTGATGCATTATGTCGCAGACTTGACTCAGGGCCCACTTAAAGATTTGCCAGTTGGTGTGTCTTAATCCTACCAGGACGGAGATTTACTGTGATAATTTTTCTCACATTTGCAGGTCTGACAGACGAAATGTTTGCCGAAAGCTCGAGCTCTGCAGATTGGCTGAAGCGTGGGGATGACTTTATGAAACACCGTCTGTATGAAGTGGCCGCCAAATGCTACAGGAAAGCCAACGTGGAAGACAAGGAGAATATTGCTTTGGCCCATGCAGCTGCACTCAAAGCGACGCGCCTTCAGGAGAACCCTGTGCGGATGAGAGAGGAGTTTCTGTATGCCGCAGAGCAGTATCTGATCAAGTGCCACATGAAGGCAGAGGCGGCGCGGTGTCTGAAGAACGCTAAGGAACGCGAATTGGCAGCACGTCTGTACGACAAAATGGGAGAGGTGAGGAAGCCAGTAGTTTTTAGTTGACATTGCTGCTTTGTGTTGTTCAGGGGTTGTGTATTATCAGTAACCAAGGGATTTTGATTTCCACAATTGCATATCATCAAACATGCCCTTTGGAAGGCTATTTAGAAGACAGCTGCATCTTGCCTATCTCTTTTTAGTGGGCGCAATGTTAATAGATGAACAGTGGAAATCGCAACCGCGAGACTTTTTTTGAGAAGCGGACGTTTGCTAATGAAATAATGATAAAATGGAGGGAACATGTTGAAAGTGGGTCTGACACTAACATTCCCGGTTTTGGGTTGTATTTAGATGGAGAAGGCAGGAGGATTGTACAAGATGTGCAATCTCAACTACGAGGCGAGTCGGTGTTACGAGCAGCAGGGATTGTACCGACAAGCCATCAGCACACTCTGCGAGATGAACAGCTACGACATGGCCATCGATGTTCTCAATAGATACAACATGAGGCTGAAGGTGAGTCAGGATCAGGATGTAGATCAGCAAGGGACCATACAACACAACTTACGCGTGATCGTTTGCCAACTATATAACCCTTTTCATCGCTGCTCTGGTTTTACCCTCTATTGCCATAGTCTTTTATATTGTGTGTGAGGGGCCTCCCTGGCCGACAGGGGTAGCAGGCCAGCTTAGCGCAATGACCCAGGAGCCTCTCAGGAATGCGACCACTGTGAATCCAAGTCCAGCTCATATATAACGAGTAAAAAGATGTTTACCCACCTTCGCTGGATTTGAAAGAAACCACCGACTCTGCAGATGGTACATCCTTTCTGGACCTATGTTTGTACAAAGACGGTTTCCACTCTTACAGGCTGTAGTACAAGAGGGATAATTTCACCTGCATATGTCGTGCACATATCTCGCCTTGTGACATTTGTTAGATCATATGGTGTCACGATTTCAATCAACGTCACAAGCTATTACAGCAAAAACTAGTAAAACTAGTAACTAGAAACTTCAGTCCAAGTTTCTTAAATTTTACAAGCAGTATAATTCTCTTCTCTCTCAGCATATGATCTAACAAATGTCACAAGGCATGGTACACGATTTGAGTACTGATTTCACTCAGTCGCCTAGAACATACCTCTCCTCTATCATTGAAAACTGTTGACTGCTTCTGTTTGTTTGATTCCATCCTATTTTTGTACTTTATATACTTTCTTTGCTTTTCTCAGTCGGTTAGCGCGCTAGCGCAGCGTTATGACCCAGGAGCCTCTCACCAATGCGGTCGCTGTGAGTTAAAGTCCAGCTTATGCTGGCTTCCTCTCCGGCCGTAAGTGGGAAGGTCTTCAGCAACCTGCGGACGGTCGTGGGTTTCCCCCGGTCTGTGCCCGGTTTCCACCCACCATAATGCTGGCCGCCGTCGTTTAAGTGAAATATTCTTGAGTACGGCGTAAAACACCAATCAAATAAATAAATAAATTCTTTGTTCTTCGGTAGTGTGTGTGTTAAACGTCGTATGGGTAATTGGACTTGCGATTATTGACCCGGATCGTCCGTTCTGCTGGCTTACAGCTGGTATACGAATGTAGGTTTCGACGCATAGATTCCTCTCCAGCTGTAGGTGGGAAGGTGTGCCTGGGTTTCCCCCGGGCTCTGCCCGGTTTCCTCCCACCATAATGTGGCCGCCGTCGTATAAGTGAAATACTCTTTGAGTACGTCGTAAAACACCAATCAAATAAATAAATAAATAAATTTTATATTGTGTGAGATGAACGGCTTTGATATGTCCTTCCATGCTGTAGCAGTCGGAAAACAAAATACCATGTCACTGGTTAAAAGCATTGTTCCTCTTTTTGTTTGTAGGACTACAACTCTAAGGGAAAACCCTTACCTAAGGCTTTGGCGGAAAATCGCCCAGAACAGACCATGGATCGCCTGACGTACAAGGCCGCCGAGTTTCACCGGAAAAAAGGAGACGAGCAAAGAATGTTGGCGTCTTTAGAGCGTCTGCGATCACCGGAAGATCGCATCAACTTCCTAATGAAGCACGGGAGACCTCTGCTGGCAGTTAATGTACTTAAGGAACTGGGTATGTGGATACGAGCACTGTGTTTTGGACGTCTGGTTATGTAAAACAGAGATAAGTTTGTAATATTTATTGTTGTACTATGTACATTAAAGTTCAGTCTCATTTCAAACATTCAAATAAATTGTTGTAGAGAGAATAGCCTTCCAGGTAAATTGAAACATCTGATTGTTAAATAATTCTGTGTATTTTTTTTATTGCAGGCCTTTACTCACGAGCGGCCTCTATTCTTTTCGAAGAGGGCCAGTACGATGAAGCAATGAAGTTCGCTGAAATGGCCAAAGATGACGGAGTCGTAAATCAGTGTCTTCTGGCTTCTTGTCGCAAGAAGATCGTGGATGAAGACTTGACCAGCACTCTCCCAGACGACAGTCAAATAAAGGAGAAGGAAAGCGTTGTCATGAACTTGAAGCAGTTGATCACATACTTCACCTTTACCAGGGATACCAGTACTGTGGCTGAGATTCACCTGTTGTTAGGCCAGCTCAACCGGGACGAGTCCATGGTGAGAGAGTCCTGGTGGAAGTTTGGCAAGTTGACCCCAACCCCTAATGAAGCTGGGCAAGTGGAATGCTCTAAAGCTCTTCTGACCATGGTCAGCCTGAAAGACGACAGTAAGGCTTGCTACGAGTTTGCAAAGAATGATCTCCTCCGCTTGCTGATGGCCTTTAGAGCCAGTTACAGGCCCAGCAATAACGAAGAGCGGGAGAAAGTCAGGTTGTATCGGAGGTACTATGGGCTGAAGAGCGCTAAGATTGGGTATTTGGAGTACTATCCCAAGCACTACCCAAACTGCCGTCTCTTTCTCAGGGAAGACAGGGAAAAATCTAGAATAGATATTAAGGTGGAAGACGCCAACAGCCAGTTCCAAGCGTATCTCCTGAAGTTGGTTGAGCTGTGGGTGTTGGAGATAAGGTTAAGTGTGGAGCTTATACTCAGTGAGAACCAACAATGTCCAAAGTTTCTCTCAGGTGAGGGTTGTCAAGAGTCAGCGACCTGTCACTACCTCCATAAGCCTCATTCCAAAGAAACTTTCCTCAATCTGTTCCACTGTCATCTGAGCCAGGCACATATCTGCGCAGAAATACTTCGAACCTGTCAGGTTGTCACTGATGAAAGTCTTCGACATCAACTCCTGAAACTCCTACCGTTGCGAAATGAACATGCATCCCTCGACGATCTCATCCATTTCATTTTGCCGAATACGACACACTGGAAGCATTTTTGTAGCGACGGCCAGCTGCTTGCCTACGTCTTCAGCTCTTTGAGCCACCAAGACCTGCGCCACACGGTGGATCGATGGCAGAATGAAATGTGGAGGAGTCTCAAGTACAAGGAGAAGATCTCAACAACATCTGTGTACGTGGAGGTTTGTATCTGCTCGGCAATTTTTCTGCACGAAATGAATAAGGTGGATGCGTGGATGAAAGAAGCAGAAAAAGCCCCCTCATTTAAGGCCAATCAGAAGACGGATATGGAAAGATCCCTTAGCCAGGGTGCAGCTATGATTGGAGATAAATACAAGGGCCAAAGCTGCTTCATCTGTTACGCTCGCAGATTCTTCGAAGCGTTGAACTTAGTATACCGACCTCAGCCTGAGCCAGTTGAAGCGCTGCTCAAATTCGGCAAGTTTTTGGCAATGCTAAGGAACAAAGGTGACACTAAGGTTTTCCCACATTATGGCCAGCTTCTGTTTAGCATGGAGTTTTTTCTGATGCTTGATTTCTCGTTGGGTGCCAAGCACATGGGGCAATATTTGATAGTTCCTGCGAGCTACATCTCTGTGGTACGCTTTATGGATCAATGTTTTGCAAAGCAAAAATGCCAGTCCCTCTTTAACGTGGTCAAATCTTCAAAGCTTAATAAGCGTCACCAGATTCTCCTGGACAAAATCAGCACCATGGTGGATATACTAATAGGTAAGGAAACGAAGGGGAAAGGACAGGGATTCAGTTTGCTAAAGGATATGTTGCAACCGTCAAGTCCCCACATTGAGTCTGGTATCGCTGAACGCGGTATGATTTTCCTCTTGACCTTGCTGAGCAATGTGTCTTTGATGGTCCTCGAGGATCATCAAAGTGACCTCTTACAAGCAGTGCACAACTCTCTTCCTGGCCAGACCAAGCTACCCCAGCGTCTGTTGTCAGTCATTTCCAGGACTCGCAAATCCGTGGGGCAGAAGGACATTGTCAAGACGCTCCGCGATGCGCTGAGAGAAAAAAACGACGAAGATCTGCTGGTGTGCCGATGGGTGGTCGATGCAAAGAAGAAAGAAAGTCTCAGTCTGGAAATAGTGGAAGAAAGCACTGTTTGGGATGAACTGCCGAGTGAGTTTGGGACAGGCCAGTGGCAGGAGAATACATACAACTTCAGTGACCTGAAAGTGAAGGAGCCTACTGAAGATGAAGGACTGGGAATGAGTCCTGAGGAAATGGAGAAGCAGATGGAAGAAGAGAGGAAAGAGAAAGCAGCACGAGTCTTGTTGAAGTTCTTTAAGTTTGTTCGATTCAAAATGCGTGCACAAATGGTCAGTGTCTGCTTACAGGATTATCTTGGAAACCATGTTAGCAATCCCAGGTTTCCAGCGTACTTACAGGAAATTTTCCAGCGATGCACAGTGGATGAAAGTATGTGTGGCATATGTGGTGTTCAGTTCCGACCTGTTGACGACGTTGATATGAATGATATGACAGAACAAAGTCCAGTGAAAATGCATGGTTACAGCAACCCTTTTGCACCTAGTTTCTCTGAAGCTTTGTCCGGGAAACAGCGTCCGACACGAACGATGCATATTGGATCGGAAGATCACCTCGCCAAGGATCATGATTACCGGCTTCTCTGTGAATTCATTCATGCTGAAGTCACCCCTGTGTTGGGTAAAGTCCGAAAATACTTAAAACGGTCTGGGCATCTCGACAGTGAACTCGACATAAGTCGCCTGGCCAAACTTCAAGATGAACTCTGGCAGGAAATAAAACAGTTGTCGGAGTCTCGCACGTGGAAAGAGACAGAGAAATTGAATCGGCTGACTAGGAAACTGTCTATGCAGTTCACCAGCATGGGGCATGACGTTCACGTTGACGCCACAGATGGCAAGGTATATGTAAGATTTAAATATTTGATATTTCTTTGTATGAGTTGGGTTGAAAATTGTACTCCAGAATACTTTCATTTATATCGGCCGGATTAATGGATGGAAGAAACCTGTTAGATCCAGTTGAATACATCCATCCACCATCAGGATAGCAATTCGCTGCGCCACGTACCTGTCATTTAGATCGTGTAGCTCAACTCTTTCTGGTTTACTGCAAAATCCAGTTGAGGAAAACTTTAAACTGCTGTTACGTTGACCTTGAACCTGTTCTCTTCGCATTATTATTTGTTACTCCACAAAACCTTTAGATTCCAGGCATTTCAGTACTGAGAACATTTACGTAATGTATTTTGTTTCAATCGCACGCCAATCTCTAATTCGTAATGCATATTCATGAGTTATGTTTGTGTTTGATCTGATCCTCAGCCCTCCGAGAAAGAGAAACGACCTAGCCCGTCCGCCGCAGACGCGTCTTACACTGAAATAGAGCTAGTTGTCGACGGACCGGAAATTTGGGAACCCAAAGGGCGCCGTGCAAAAAAGAAGTTGGCCAAGAAGCGAAAGAAAGAGAAAAACTGACCACGAGGAAGCATCAGTGCCATTTTCCTATTGTTGTTTCTTTATTCAGTCAAATGACACATTTGTTACTTCATACGCACTTGCTTTTGCCACACACTTGTTTGTCCAGCTATTGGTTATGTCCATCTAGATCTAGTTTTGATGCTGTATGCTAGAATATGTTTTCAGTGTTTCTTCGACAGGCTCAGTGTGCACCAGAGGCTACAGACAAACTACCTGTGAGCCCCAGAGAGCCTGCTTGCATAACACTGTAGTCCGCACCGCCTGTGTAACATCTTGCTGCCAGGTGCTATTTCTCGTATTCCCCAAAAAGCTGTGTTATTTTTTCAGCTTAAGACAGGTCTGCAGCTATACACTTAGTCCCAAAGTAGGATAGGTTTCTAGTTCCTTATCTAGAGCATCAGGCATTGGTGTTGAAAAGGTCGTGCAAGCACGTTATTTAGTGACAAGCCATTTGTATATTTCCTTTCTTTGAAGACAACTTCAAAAAACTGGGTTTTTCAGCCCCAAAACACAATTTTCGCCGCATTGTTACTCTTGATGGACTGTGTAATATTGTTTAGTCCCATAGAACTTTCTCCTTACGGTAACTCATTTAATCAAGCATGTCATTCTCAGAGAGTTGCGTGCGCATATCCTCCACTAATTAAAATACATTTTTGCTTTATACACGATAATGCTAATTACGACAGCTATAACACATTGTGCCTTCTAGAAAACTTATTTTCAAGGATTTTGTGCCTTTTTACGCTGCTGTTTTCTCTTTGTACACTGATACATATAGATTTTTGTTTTCAGTGATACACTTCCGTTTATCATTTGTACTGTTTTTTTACATCAGTTTTCCTCTCCTTTTTTTTTTGCTGTGCTCACATATGCGCTTAATGATTTGGTCTCTCCTTTTACTCATGAAGGTAAGGTTTTATTCTGCATCCTTAGCTGAAAGGTCTGGTAAAAGATTTGCTTAGGGGAATGGGCAGTGTTTCCATACACACGTGTTACATGCTAGGTGCATTTCGCTGAACTTGGTAACCTCCAATTGTAATTATTGTTCAGAAATTACCATCACTTGGTGGTGCTACCACAAGGCGTTGAGACTTACGCAAAAAGAAGTGGTTTACAAAAGAAAAAATTCAAAAGAAATTTATGAAACGGTTGTTGACTGATGGAAGTTTTATGGACGTGGGTGTAAGCTATTTCTCACTCTGTATTGCTTCATGCTCAAATCACAATGCTTTATGGTGATTGTGTCTCTTTTTGTATTTACATGATACTGCAATGTCATTTTCTCAAAGAAATAAAACTATTTTCCTACCTTACAACTTTCGTTCAAATATTTTTTTTTCATCGAATTCTACCAAAGGAAGAATTATCGTTTTACCTTAAGAAAGGGTGGTCTGTGAAACAAACAAGGCTGTTTAGCTTAGTGTAATGATTGTTGGAAGTTCAACAGAAAACTGTGCTAACGTTCCTTTCAGTAATAGATATGAAGTAGAACATGTGTCGAAGCAGTCATTCGTATACCGGCGCTCAACCAAGATGACCGCTCTAGGTCAATAATCACAAGGTCAGTTCACAAACGGACAAACCACTGTGAAAATATATACAGCACTAAATTAGGACGGGATCCTGCAAAGAGAAGCAGTCACCGGTTTTATGATGTTGGAAAGGCCAGGCGAATAAGTGAAATCAGTGTTCAAATGGTTTGTAAATCTAGGCCTATATGACTAACAAAATGTGCATCTCGTTGCTGTTTGATTGCAGCTGTTCATATATCTAACGCGGCGATCAAGTTAACACAACGAATATACATTGCCTAGCCCCAGGTTGAGGGGAAACAAGTAGCAGCACGGCGACATCACACGCGCATGAGGTGCATTTATTTGATAGATACCAGTGATACAGTCTGTTCATTTAGAAGAGCACTGGAGCTATATGTAATACCAGACAATTATTATCGCTTCACCCCATCGGTAGCCCCCCTTGTTTTAAACATCGGTATTCTCTGACACTGTGAGGACTTTCATGCTTAGTGTGTGGCCAACCTCAGAGAAGCAATCATGCAGGGCAGTTCACTTAGCTCTTTTTGCCGCTATATGGTTGGAACTGGCTGTACTTGAAGCGGGTAACAAACATGAGGTCAGTCATGTTGCCAAGCCTTTGTGACATGTCTCCGGCAAGAAAGCAGTGCTTAAAGCATCTTTGAAAGAGATTCACATGCGTGGCGTGTCATCTCCCTTACAGATGGATGGAAATGTCATGGGGGGGTGACTGGAGAGGACTGGAGCAAGCAGCCCATTTTCAAGGACGACAGGGCGTCAAAATGTATGCTCGTGAAATTTTTTACAGCTCAGGGTGGCGTTTCTCGAAAGAGACTTAGGACGGTCGTAGACTTAGGCCCGTCTTAAGTCATAAAATTTTTGACGTCACCGTTTCTCAAAACCATTTACACCCTTGACAGGTCGTGTTGTGTTTTTGACATTTGTGCTTGACATTTTGTGTTGCATGCTGTTTATCTTCTGACACCACTTTTTCAGTCCGCGCCTTATGGTTAGAGCTTTCGCCTCTGGAGACCCTGGGATCAAACTCGGGTCGGGTCATATCAAAGACTTTAAAAAATGATACTTACTGCTGCCTCGCTTGGCCTGTTTGGTGTCTTCCGCATGATGCTTCAATGGCTGCATGCATGGACTCGCACTGCCACAAAGAGAAACAGTATGTGTACACGCACCTAATGGCTCCTTGTGGTCATAATTGAAAGATTAAGTACGATGTTTAACCCCAAGCATGCACACGCATACTGTTTATTTCCCGTTCCACGAGAAATACATATATGTATAGTGTCAGTATACTTGGTTGTGAAAAGGGCTCACATGTAGTTTCAGTCTAAATAAGATAAAAGAGTCAAATAAGTCCATCTAAATGCTGTTAATGTCACATGGATACGCATGAGAAGGGTTAATCATGTATTTGTTTTGCTTGGGTTTTCCTTTTATTTGGAGAGGAGCGGCAATTGTATCTAATAAGGCCTACATATTTCCTGGTCACCATATGGCGGTGATACTACACAGTGGCATGTAGCCATAATCATACATTCATCCCGATGCTTGATGTACTCATATCTGGTCATTTGAACGGACGGCGACATTATCATCATAACAACCTAACGAGGTTGTCAGACCATGACGGAGGGCTGCGAACAGCTGAATGAGGCAGACCGGTTTATGAGAGACCGCAAGACGTTGCACTTTGACCTACATATGCACAACTGAGTTTTCGTTGTAAAACGTCACTTGTGCGATCCACTCCAACGACCTAGATATGGGGTCAGAAAACTAGTCAGTCTGGACTGGCTGCTATCAAAAATCTATGGTGTGTGTGACCACCATTTTTTCGCAGACTAGGCGGAATAAGCTCACGTCCAGTTGCATTAGCGCCAAGTAAGAGTTAATTCCCTTATATGTTACTTTCAATATGGCTGAGGAAAAGCTTGCGAGTCGCTTTGTGGTGTAGGCCCTACTGTTGGCGAGTCCGAGGACTCCCCGTTTATAATGAATCAGACAGCGTAATCGTGCACAGCGCGCTTTGCAGCTGACTTGAGGAGGCTTACTGGGTGTGTGGAGGAGAGAACCACAAGCCTTAACTCCGCTCTCTCCGGAATCGACACTCGTTCTGATCACCCTGTAACCCGCCGCGATGGATCTGAACTGGGCACTGGACCACCTGTATCAGTATCCATGGTTACCAGTCGGTACTGGATTATTGATCGTCTTTGTCGGCTTGATTGCGATCCAGAGACTTCTCGCAAGGTAAGATCTGGGATCAGGTAGATTTGGGATCAGGTAAGAGCTGGAATCTGGTAAGATCTAAGACACGGCAAGCTCTGCATGGGATCCGATAAGCTCTGTCTGGTATCCGGTAAGCTCTGTCTGGAATCCAGTAAGATCTGGGACACGACAGGCTCTGCTTGGGATCCGATAAGCTCTGCCTGGAATCCGGTGAGCTCTGCCTGGGAACCGGTAAGATCTTGATTGCGGAAAGATCAAGTGAGACTTAGACCGGGTGAGATCTACTGTAATGTCCGGCCGTGTATGCTAGACTAGAATATATTCCTTGCAATGTGTTTAAATCAGTTAAGAAACATTAATTTTTCACACAAAATCAACAGGTACATGTAAAGGGACGACCCTGAGAGCCACTTGTTTGGCTGGTATGAAACTTGAGTGGAGAAAAAAATCATCGCCATAGTAGGCGTTTGACGGGTTTTCACTCATTTACATATGTAAAGGGCCACTGACTGAAAAGATTGTATACAAAGCACTCAGGCTAAACGTTAATGTGACTGTATATGCTGAACCGAAGCTAAAGGCGTCAAACCCTGTTCGATTCCCAGCGTGAACAGCCGAGCTTTTCTTTCAAGCAATTCTTTTCGACAGCAAGCTAGGAAAGTGATATAAACCTTTCCTGTATCTGCTTGAATACATATATACAGCCTACCCAGCTCATTCTGCCCCCCCCCCCCCCCGGCCGTACGTTGAAAAATCTGTCAACAACCTGCGGATGGTCATGGGTTACTCGTGCCTGTGCCCGGTTTCCTCTCACCATAATGTTGGCCTCCATCGTATAAGCGAGCTATTCTTAAGTACGATGTATATCTTCAATAAAATAAATCAGTAAATATTGTGGCGATTTTGCTAGAGACAGTATATTATTTCATATAATTGCATGGGAGGTTAGGGGTTAATTTTCTGCCTTGTCCATAACGTAGACACAGGTTTTACCAGTAAAATGTAAATTTTTATGGGTTAGACATATCCTCAAATTAAATTAGAATTTTTGTGGAATATTTTGAAATATATATATGTTTTTTTTGTAACGTATAGAGACAGGATATTTTGTGGACTCATGAGAGCAAGTTGTTTTTGGCGCCTTAATATAACTTTTGAAGGACACAGTTTCCGTGGACCCCTGTCCCTTCCAACGTAAGAATTTTAACATTTGATGACTTAATTAGAACACCATATTTCACGTATAATACACTGACATGTTGAAGGAGTTTCTCTCCAAGCTTGGTGATCGGATATTGTTTGGCTAGGTTGCTAACAACATTTTTTGTAGCGACCTTAAGTTTGGCGAAACATCCGCCATTGTTAATATTTTGAAGTGACAAATTCGAGTAGAGTTTCCATTACTTTTGGACATATTCTTGCTGTAACAAACCACGTACGGCATCTTTCCAGTTAAAACAACATTAGTACTCACTGACTGTGGCATGATTTTGGCATAAAACGTCCTTTATACCAAGTTTAAGACACTAAATCATTTTTTTGTGGTTGTTGTTGTTGCTTCGCCGCGCACGATCGTCGTTCACGGTGAACTGCCGCTAGACGAGGTTGTCTACTTTACGACATCCTTTAGTGTTAAACTCATATTGAAGAGTTTCAAAAGGGGCATTAACTTGTATTTGCGAAAGTAAATAGTTTCACTCCACAGGCTCATCTCCTTTCTACCTACAAGTTATTGTTCATCTTTCCATTATTAAGAAAAAGAAAGAAAAATGTGCCATGACATTAGATACGCATGTACATGTATAGTATTTCTATACACAGGGTCATTCTACCACAACAGTATATTTTATGTCCTAAGGCTCAGACAGCGCTAAACAAGACTATTTTCTTCAATATGAGAATGAAGATTTGCAGGAGTATGAAATACAAGACAATAACTGCTAAAATGTACTAGTTTGGCTTTAAAAAAGAGGCAAATAACATGCTTTATGCATTGATTTGGTTTTGTGGTGTTGGTAAAATGACATGTCCCACAGTGAGTTTTGTATTAAAACCTTACTTAAAATGCTCTTTTTTTGTGGAATTTCTATCTCCAGCCAAAATCAGTTGTTGCCGTTAGCATTGAATAATATATGTAATAAGAAAACTACGTTGAAAATGTACAAATGCATTAAATACAGCCTGTGAAAATGATGTCCCTTAGTGCTGTGTCAACTACGTTACCATGACACTTTCTGGTGAGCTTAACAAGAGTTACATGCCCTTGATGACAACCAGATCCCCCAGGGCAAAGGCGGGAAATTGCTGATCTTCAAAGTCAGGTTTGGTAAGTTTTTATGCATTTTTCGCCAAAAACTGTTGATTAATGGCTCAACCTAAATGGTCTGTCACTTAAATATGTCAACTATGTTACCATGATATTTTGCCAATCAAAGGTTTTACCTGAAAAAGTAATTAACAGTCTAATATATCTGATGTAATCAAATGCCTTTCACCTTAAGTAACTTCCATTGTCTGTGTACAGCACGGAGTTCTTGTTGTTTTTGTGCATTTCTGTCAACAACGTTACTGTCAACTACGCTACCCTGTACCTGGTAACGTGGGTGACATATGGTAACGTTGTTGACATTTTAGATTAAAAGCTAAAGCGTAACCTAATACTATTTATTCTTATCAGAGCAGTGCGTCATAAAAGTCTGTTTTTGTTGCAGAAGAACTTTTCAAGAAGCATATACGGCAGGAATATGCCTCTATCTGCTGCAGAAAAACAGCGTCGATATAGACAACGTCGAGATGCAGATCCTGAGCGCAGAAATAACTTCTTACAGAAGGAAAGACGGAGATGGCATGATAACAAAGGAAAGTCAGCATCCAGACTGAGTGTTGATCAGTTGACTGACAGGGAGAGGCGAAATAGACGAAAGTACTGGAGAAAAAAACAACAAACTCATAGGGCAACGCAGAAGTCAGCACGAAATATTATGACCCCTCCATGCAGCCCTGACGATAATGGAAACGGCAGGTATGTGTAGCTGATTAAGTTGTATTGTCTTCCTGTGAGATAGGCCCAACGTGTGTATTACAAAAGCTGACAAATGGCAGATATGGCAATCCAAAATGAATTCTTGATTTTGTTACAGTTAGAGTTTTAGTATATATGTGCGCACAAAAGCTAAAGTATTATTTCTCATGGTTGTGTTTCAGAAGAGAAAGTGGACTTAGAAGGCGAAGGGCTCGGGCTAAACGCTCTAAGGACATGAAAGACTTGATAGAAGCATTACAGCAGGAAAGGAGGCGTGCAGAGCGCTACAGAAAGCGATACAACCGTCTTCTCAATCGCACATCAGACAGCCCTAGAAGTAAAACTCGTCAGTTACTAAGGAACTTTCATGTTGGGAAATCTGTCAGACAAACATTAAATTTCCACTTTGCCCTAGTCAGCGACCTGAAAGCCAAATACAAGGCGTCGCATCATGAGAGGAGGAAACAAATGGTGGCACGACTTTTGACTGGGAAAATAGTCAAACAGTATCGATTCCAGAAATTTGCGGAAGAAATTTTTGGCTTTTCCCAAAGAAGATGGAAACATCTAGTCACTGGCTCCACGTGTAATGTAGACCCTTTTGATTTTAAGAAACGGAAGATGGCAGCGTGGGCCTCAAAGTTTGCATCACGAGTTCGATCCTTTTACATCCGGGATGACGTATCACGTATAACTGCTGGGAAAAAGGAGACAAAAACCCGAAATAAGCAGAAAATGCAGAAACGCTTTCTATGCGACAGCTTGAAGGTGCTTCACATGAAATTTCTTTCAGAGAGCCCAAACATGAAGATATCATATTCTCTCTTCTGTCGGTTGCGACCGTTTTGGGTAATTATACCGTCCTCAAAAGACAGAGAAACCTGTCTGTGTAAAACACATGAAAACTTGAACCTACTTGTCCAAAAATTGCGTGACTTAAAACTTTTACAAACATCCGACTTATGTCAAATGGCAGACAACATGGCTTGTGACAGAAATCAAAAGGCGTGCATGTACGGCGAGTGCGCATCATGCGTCTCGGCTCAAGTTCCAGTGGCAGAAAACTATGATGAGTTACAACAGGTAGAATACTGGCAATGGGTTTCCAAAAAGACAGAGAGAGTGCTGAAGTCCTCGGAAGTGAAGCAACAGAGGGTGACGTCAAAGGATAAAATTTCAGAAAGACTGGTGGATGTGGTTAATTTGTTCCAGAAACAGATGAAGCAATTTCAGCGCCATTTATTTAACATACGTCACCAGTTTGCCTCTCTACGACAGTTGAAGGAAAACCTTAAGGATAATGAATGCATAATCCAGCTTGATTTCGCTGAAAATTATCTTTGTCAATATGCCACAGAAATACAGTCAGCACACTTTGGAGCCTCACACCAGCAAGTTACCTTACATGACGTGGTGCTTCAGGTAGGAAACATTCCAGAGGCAATAGCTATGTGCACTATGTCCCCATCGCTGCAGCATGACCCACCTGCAATCTGGACATACCTAGAGCCTGTTTTTCAGTACATTAAAACTGAGTTCCCAAAGGTAGACACGTTGCACTTCTACAGCGATGGCCCGTCCACCCAGTACAGACAAAAGAAAAACTTTTTCCTTTTCTGTACCAAAATATACCAGCACGGTTTCTCATCAGCAACGTGGAATTTCTTTGAAGCTGGGCACGGTAAGGGCGCCCCTGATGGAGTAGGTGGGTCCATCAAAAGAGCAGCAGATCGCCTTGTTAATGCGGGCATAGATATCCCTGATGCTAAAAAAAATGTTTGGTGAACTAACGAAGTCAGAAACCAAAGTGAAAATGTTTTTCACTGACAGTTCTTCTGTTACCAATGCTACAAAGATGCTTCCCGAGAACACAGTAACCGTTCCTGGTACAATGGGCATTCATCAGATATGTACAACAAAGATGGGGTCAATGTATTACAGACAGATAAGTTGCTTCTGTAGCCATCCAGACACCTTACGCTGTTCTTGTTATGATGCCAAAGAGTTTGTGTTTCCGACATCTGAAATGACTACTCCTCAACAACCGACTCATGAGCTTTCACACACCGGCCTGACTCCTCTCGACATCACCGACCCTGACGTTATCGGAAAATGGTGTGTGGTAAAGTATATGTACGATGGGAAATATTACCCGGGTATTGTGACAGGTGTGGATGAGGAGGATGTGGAAGTGAAGTGCATGTCGGCAGTTGGGGAAAACAGATTCTTCTGGTCAAGGTTTGACGATGTCGTCTGGTATCGCCACGAGGACGTAATCTGCACCATTCCCGAACCGTGTAAAATTGGCACACGTCACCTGCAGATTGATAAAGAAATCTGGTCTCTTTTATTCTCTTCAAATGAATGAAACCTCAATGCGGAATTACCAACCCCGATAGCTCAGTTGGTAAAGGCGCTCGCTTCAGGTCCGGGAGATCCAGGATCAAACCTCTGTCAGGTCACACCTAAGACCTTAAAAGAGGTAGTTGCAGCTTCTTTGCCAAACGCCCGGCATTTAGGGGATAGTGAAACGACTGGTTGGCCTTACCAGTATAATGGTTTGGATGAGAGGGTTTGTTGGGTGCCTTTGGCAAGTCATCTCGGTGACACAGTACCTTATAAAAGAGCGGTGGAAATCTGCCCTGCAACAAGGAGGTACATAACATGTGCACATACCCTAATGACTCCTCGTCGTCATGTGACTGAAATATTGTTGGTACCAGTACGCCGTTAACCCTAAGCATTCATTCATTCAATGTAGAATTCTGCTATTTTTATATCGTTTCGATGTTAATTGGTGTTATAATGTTTGGAAGACTCCCACCATGAACAAGATCGCAGTTTCAGTGTCCAAAGTTCCTCTGCTTGAAATTATTTTTGGGCCTGAATCGCAATATACATGTATGTGTTGGCGCTGCTCTGCATGTGGCTGTACGTGGAGTTGTACTTTAACAAGGTCCATTGCACATCACGTGTGGTTCATAACTCCACTTTCCAGATACACTGGTCGCTATCATGTGAGACTCCGTGAAAAATTGTTGTTGTGGTGTAAAATAACAACCAATCAAATCAATAACCTGTTGTATGTTGAAATCTGTTTGGTAAGAAAAACTGTGTTACTTTTGTTAACAACGTTACCGGTGTCAACTATGTTACCAGAGCTGTCCACTACGTTACCACACATAAAACGCTTATTCAATACTAATGCATAAGCGCACATTGAACGCTCTGGTGTCATTTACAGCGTCTCCGTACAATGCTTTGTTTGTATAAACATCTTTGTCAGAATTGACATTGTATGCCTTCTGAGTGCATTGACTGGGTGCATATATTGGGTTTGGGGTCCTGAATTGGGTATAAATAGTCAAAATATCAAAACCATCCAAAATCCCGGTTACATTATCATATGATATCTTGCTAAGGACACTTAATTATTAACATCATAGGGTATGTAAATATGCACTATCGACGTTTGGCATTCTCTCAGGTAGAAGTTTGTCGGTAACGTTGTTGACAGAGTTTTGATCTCAAGCGGAAGGAAAGTTTGTAAAAAATCACTAGATATGGAGTTTGATGTTGCACATTGCGGCATATGAATGAGTAAATATATACAAATCAGGGAAATGAAGTTCAATCAGTTCCTTCAGCCAAAAATTATGAACTATTGGCCAGACTAAAATATACCCTTACGGTAGAATGACCCCACAGATGTTGTTACTTTGGTATTAGTCAATCAGTGCTCTGAGTACCATCCTTGGTACTCATGAATATTTATGAGCGGAGACTATAAATACCGGGCAAATTCCCACTTTTAGTCCCAGATGATCTCGGACCACCGTCGTGTTAACATCTAAATTTCCACCTAGTTAGCTTTCTAAGGCAGGTATTTTACATGTATATAAGCAGTGTAAAGTGGTAGCTAGATAAGTTGTCAGCACTGAAGTGGGATTTCAGCTTTAGAGCATACCTAGAGACAGTGGGACTGCTAGTTCTAAATTGTGACACAAGTGTTCCCAGGCTGTGGGACTGACTTTCCCAGGCTGTGAGACTGATATTCCCAACCATGATTGAGACAGTATATCTCAATAGTTTGTCACTGGAATTTTCTGGACCAAAATTTTATAATTCCCAAGTATGAGCTGAAACATTTATACTGGGAGAATTTGTGCATAAGTGCCCCTGAGCAATCGTGGGACTGGGATTCCCAGTTTCGGCACAGTGAGACACCGAGTCCCAGAATTTGAAACTCGTTTTCCCAAGTTATTACTGGACCAATTCTGGAACTGTTACTCCCAGAGAAGACCTGAAAGTATTGTTTACGGACAATGTCCCCACACATGGCTGACATATTGTCTATATGACACCAGTAGGACATACCACTATCACAGCAGTACTAGGTTTAATACCTCCCTGAGATATCCCTAACACAGTTATCTGAAGTACAGATGTTGTGCTTGTACACAGTACTGGCACTTTTACCTATATATATATATCAACATACTCCTGTCACTCTATTTTAATAAAACTGTTGCTGCTGTTTGTTGAAACT
Source organism: Liolophura sinensis (assembly GCF_032854445.1). Lineage (NCBI taxonomy): Eukaryota > Metazoa > Mollusca > Polyplacophora > Chitonida > Chitonidae > Liolophura > Liolophura sinensis. The sequence continues at coordinate 23,565,929 of NC_088297.1, read as the reverse complement.
TAAAAATCGGACTTTTCTTGGTTATTCGAAGTTCAGAGCTAACTAGTGGTTTTCCCAAACATACTACTGAATGACACGGACTGACCGAGCTGACATTCAAAAGAATCCATAGTAGCGAACGTCTCCAGCAGTATACAGATATTGTTCCAGAGTTCGACACTGGGTGATTCACGCTACCAATATTGTGCTTTCCCCTGTAGTAAATGGTGTGATTTGGAACTGGGATATCTGTATCGTTAAGAAGATATATATATATAACAACAAATCGCTACAACTTGGTGGCAGCGGTGGGATTCATTTGAAGTTCAGTTGTCAGGGACCTGCAACTTATTCACAATGGAGGAAGACAGGACAGTTGAAACAGACGGGAGCGATGAAGAAGTTTCGTTTCGATTACCACAGAGAGAGGACACCAGAGACCATGATGAGGCTCCGAGATCATCTCCACATGAGTATGCATCCGGCGACGCTGCTTATGTGCCTAGAAATACAAGTCGTCGTCAACTAAGACCAGAAATTTACAACGGGGAAACGTCTTGGGAAGAGTACCTGAAAATATTTAATACCATTTCCCGAGTCAACTGTTGGACGAAGAGAGAACAAGCAGATTATCTCTTCACACATTTAAAAGGGTCTGCTCGACAACTGGCCTGCGCACTTACTGTTGATGAACAAATGAACTTTGATTATCTTGTAGAAGTCCTGGGAAACCGTTTTGGTCGACGAGATCAAGCTGAACTGTATCTGGCTGAACTGAGGGGTAGACGTCGCAGAGACAAAGAGGGCCTTCGAGAAGTAGGTCAAGCCATTTTGAAGCTGTCAACATTAGCTTACCCAGGGATGTCGTCTTGTCACCAGGAAAGGCTTGCCAAGATCCACTTTATTGACGCCATTGAAGATTACGAAATGAGGATGCTAGTACAGCAAGGAAAGCCCAGTACCTTACAGCAAGCGATTACTTTGGCTCTGGAGATTGAAGGATACTGGAAGATAGAAGCTCAGCGCAGAGACGAGATTCCACGTAGACGACATGTGAGAGAAATTACAGCGGTACCAAGTGCAGATAATACCGACTTGGGAAAGAGAATTTCAGCCTTGGAGAAATTAATCAAGGAGATGTCATGTAAACAGAAGTCTGTCAATAATGACCGGTCTTGGGAAAAACCGTCATCGCCAAAGAGAGATGTTGAATGGTTCCAGTGTCACCGATATGGACATTACCGACGTGAATGTCCTCTGAACAAAGGGAAACGTCAACACTTCTCGGGAAAGGGGGACAACCGACCCAGAGGGGCGAGGACCGGTTGTAAATTCCAGGCTGCCCCAACAACAGATATCAACTTCACAGAAGTTAAACAATACAAATTTTAGTACTTGCAGAGAGAAGTCATCAGGGTTGAACATCACTATGAAATCTGTGGATCATCCGAAGTCTTCAAGTTCAGAACTGGTACTTGAGATAGGGATGGAGAATCTAGGTAGTGGGATGTTTGTTACTGGATCTATAGGGAGTAACATGGTTTCATTTCTTGTGGACACCGGTTCTTGTGTCACAATAATTTCGAGTCAAGTCTATAGCAGTATTCCGGAGATAGAACGACCGAAATTGGTACCCACTGACCTGAGATTACAAGGTGCAGATCATAAGCCACTGAAGGTGCTCGGGATGTGTCAACTAGATATTAGGATTTTATCCAGTCCCACATACATAGATGTTATCATTGCTGATGTCATGTGTGAGGGAATAATAGGGATGAACTTTTTGACTAAATTTGATTGTGAAATTCACCCGAGAAGGAGGTGCATTACCTGTGAAGGACAGCAGCTTTTATGCTCTAGGTTGTCAGATGTAACTAGTTGTTGTTGGCTGGTTATTGATAAAACTGTTACTGTTTCTCCTGGTCAACAGATTGTCATTTCCACAAAACCATTCAAGGATCAGAAGTTAGTGGGAAAATGGGCAATATGTGAACCGCTACAGAAAATTTCCAAGAAAACAAATTTATTAGTTGGGAGGACATTAGTGGACACTGAGACAGAGAAAATTCCAGTGTCAATTATAAATTTGGGCGTGGAAATGGAAACTATATACAAAGGTACAACAATAGCCGAACTGAGTCCAGTGATAAACATTAACCAGGTATTAACTCAAGAGAACTTGAGTGATGAAGAAATACATACTGTACACACCATACATGTAAACGATAATAGCACTGAAGACATTCCTGAACATGTGACAAACTTGTTCGAGGGAAGTACAAAACATATGAAGCTTGAAGACAAGATGAAAGTGAAGTCACTACTCCTGGCCTATGCAGACATCTTTGCTAAGTCTGATGCAGATTTGGGTAGAGCAAAGGGAATCAAACACAGTATTAATACAGGAGAGGCATTACCTTTACGTCAACCAGCTCGTAGACTGCCAATGCAGAAACAAGATGAAGCAGATAAACAGATACAGGACATGCTGGAAAGAGGAATAATTGAAAGATCCTCCAGTCCTTGGGCATCACCAATTGTTCTTGTCACCAAGAAAGATGGGACTTTGCGTTTCTGTATTGACTTTCGACGCCTTAACCAAGTAACAGTGAAGGATGCTTATCTTTTACCCAGAATTGATGATTCATTAGATTCATTACACGGAGCCACATGTTTCTCTACGCTTGATCTTGCAAGTGGATACTGGCAGGTTGAGTTAGACGATGAGGCTAAACTGAAAACAGCATTTATAACTAGAAGTGGGTTATGGCAGTTTAAAGTTATGCCGTTTGGTTTATGCAATGGACCATCCACGTTCGAACGTCTGATGGAACTGGTACTGGCAGGGTATCAATGGGAAATATGTCTGATCTATATTGATGACATCATTGTATTTGGTAAAACTTTTGATGAAGCTATCACCAATCTACGGAAGGTGTTCCAACGTCTCAAAGAGGCGGGACTCAAACTTAAACCAAAGAAGTGTCACCTGTTTCAAGATGAAGTAAATTATTTGGGTCATATCATTTCTGCTAAGGGTGTTTCCACAGAACCACAGAAAGTTCAAGCAATAAAGGATTGGCCCACACCAACTACAGTTACTGAAGTCAGGAGTTTCTTGGGTCTAGCCTCCTACTACAGACGTTTCATCCAAAATTTTGCGACCATTTCCAAACCACTCCACAAATTAACAGAAAATAATAAAGAATTTATTTGGTCTGAAGGCTGTGAAACTTCATTTCGGGTTTTACAACAAAAGTTGTGCAGTGCACCCATACTCGCATTTCCAGTTCTCACGGAGACTTTATACTTGATACAGACGCTAGTAATTTTGGGATAGGTGCAGTGATATCCCAAATACAAGATGACCAAGAAAAAGTTATTGCATATGCCAGCAGAGCGCTAAGCAAGTCAGAGAGGAATTATTGTGTCACCCGTCGAGAATTTTTAGCTGTTGTTACTTTTGTGAAATATTTCCAACACTACTTGTATGGTCGTCATTTTACAGTCAGAACAGATCACAGTGCATTACGTTGGATGATGAATTTCAAGGAACCAGAAGGACAGTTGGCTAGATGGTTGGGGTTACTCAGCACCTATGACTTTGAAATCGTTCATCGTCCTGGTAACCGTCATGGTAATGCTGATGCTTTATCCAGAATTCCATGTAACTGGTGTGATAAGCATGGATACCCAGTTGCATCTGTGAATGTTGTTGAACAAGTTTCAGGGTCAGCAGCTACTCCAGTAGATGTTGAAGTTCAAACAGAGCATTCCGGGGCAGTTGGAACTGTGGTAACAAAGATTAAATGGATTCCAAAGAATTGGACGTACAAGCAGCAGAAACAAAGGCGGTATAAGGCCCGTCCAAAGCGCACCCATGTAACAGCAGTAATAACACGAAAACAAAGTAAACTGAAATCCAACAGAGAACCCATCGAGGTAGAATTACCCACATCTTTGCAGACAACGAATCGGACATCAGCAGAGAACAGGTGGTCAAATGAAAATCTTGCTACTCTGCAGCGAAGCGACAGTAATCTGAAATGGATAATAAAAGCGAAAGAAGAAAATCAAGAACAACCTAATTGGACAACAGTCTCTGATCAAAGTAGAACAACCAAGTATTATTGGGCACAATGGGACAGGCTAGTACTAATCAGTGGAGTTCTACATCGCAGGTGGGAAACAGAAGATGGACTAAACTGGCACTACCAGATAGTTCTTCCAGCGGAACTGAGAAAAGAAGTTTTCCATGAATTACATGCTTCTAAAACAGCAGGTCTTTTAGGCTGTGGAAAAACTATCCCTAAAGTAAGACAACGATATCATTGGTATGGCTGGAGTAAAGATATTCGACTGTGGTGCAAACAATGCGACAAATGTAATTCGAGGAAATCTTCAGGAGGGAAATCAAAGGCAAACTTGAGACAGTATATAGTTGGAGTTCCAATGGAGCGAGTAGCAATGGATGTACTGGGTCCATTACCAAAGACCAAGAAAGGAAATCAGTATATACTAGTAATACAGGATTACTTCACCAAATGGGTAGAGGCCTATGCAATTAGAAACCAGGAAGCTGAAACTATTGCAGATAAACTAGTGAAGGAATTTATTTGTAGATTTGGTGTACCTGAACAAATACATACAGACTTAGGGACAAAATTTTCAATCCAGTATAGTTCAAGAGGTATGTCATCTACTTGGAATACAGAAGACCAGTACTACACCATACCATCCTCAATCCAACGGAATGGTTGAACGTTTTAATCGAACCTTAGAAGATCGACTGGCTATGATGATAGACAAGGACCAACGTAACTGGGACGAGCAACTACCTTTTGCACTGATGTCTTACAGATCATCACTTCATGACGTAACACAGCAATCTCCAACTATGATGATGTTAGGACGAGAAATAAACTTACCTCTAGATTTGATCACAGGCAGACCAACACAGATGCCAGCAATAGAGGGAACAGACTATGCTGTTGAACTGCGTGAGCGCATGGAAATCGCACATGAAAGGGCTCGACAGGTTCAACGGAAAAGTGTTGAGCGTCAGAAGCGGAATTATAACGTCGGCAATAAAGGGAAGACATTTAAAATAGGCGATGCTGTTTGGCTGTACGATAGTGCACGTCACAAAAAAGCTATCTCCAAAGTTGGCATGTCGTTGGACTGGACCATATCAGATTATTGGTAAACTTGATGATACAGTATACCAGGTCCAACAACACCCCAGAGCTAAGAAGAAACTGGTCCACTATGATCGACTGAAACTGTATGAGGGATCACTTATAAACCGTGGACTGTTGAGACAGATTAAGTGTGACCTCACAAATGAGCCAGCAGGAACACCAATATCAACGATCACCACCCCAAGGGAGGAGGGAGAACCGCATTACGCCCATGTACACCATCTGAAAACCACCACCTATGAGGGAGGTAAGGTGACCACGGTCAAGGAGGAGATTATCAAGTCGCCGGTGGCATTCCGCTGCGTGCTGTGTGGGAACAGAAGAATCCTTGAAGAGTGAACATTTTAGGACACAAAATCGAAATTTCATTATTAGTTCTTACCCTATTCATATTAAAGTTTAGAATTGTAGTTACATAATCCATACCCATGCTTGTATATAGAGACAAGGGTCTAGTCAGGACAGATACATGAACTATGAACATTATTTGAACATTTCAGGTTACCAAGGACTGTTGAGATACAGTTTATCTAGAACTGATAATTGTGAGTTTCAGTACTAATGTATCTTGTTCCACAATTATATACATATGGTTTATGATTATGATACTGATACAGTATTTTTGACAGGTGATAATAACTCACCTGTTACCATGTGCGATGTCCTTTCCATGATGTATTTTGTCTCTAGTACTGCAGTGCTCGGGACGAGCATTATTTGTAGGAGGGGGTGATGTGGCGATTTTGCTAGAGACAGTATATTATTTCATATAATTGCATGGGAGGTTAGGGGTTAATTTTCTGCCTTGTCCATAACGTAGACACAGGTTTTACCAGTAAAATGTAAATTTTTATGGGTTAGACATATCCTCAAATTAAATTAGAATTTTTGTGGAATATTTTGAAATATATATATGTTTTTTTTGTAACGTATAGAGACAGGATATTTTGTGGACTCATGAGAGCAAGTTGTTTTTGGCGCCTTAATATAACTTTTGAAGGACACAGTTTCCGTGGACCCCTGTCCCTTCCAACGTAAGAATTTTAACATTTGATGACTTAATTAGAACACCATATTTCACGTATAATACACTGACATGTTGAAGGAGTTTCTCTCCAAGCTTGGTGATCGGATATTGTTTGGCTAGGTTGCTAACAACATTTTTTGTAGCGACCTTAAGTTTGGCGAAACATCCGCCATTGTTAATATTTTGAAGTGACAAATTCGAGTAGAGTTTCCATTACTTTTGGACATATTCTTGCTGTAACAAACCACGTACGGCATCTTTCCAGTTAAAACAACATTAGTACTCACTGACTGTGGCATGATTTTGGCATAAAACGTCCTTTATACCAAGTTTAAGACACTAAATCATTTTTTTGTGGTTGTTGTTGTTGCTTCGCCGCGCACGATCGTCGTTCACGGTGAACTGCCGCTAGACGAGGTTGTCTACTTTACGACATCCTTTAGTGTTAAACTCATATTGAAGAGTTTCAAAAGGGGCATTAACTTGTATTTGCGAAAGTAAATAGTTTCACTCCACAGGCTCATCTCCTTTCTACCTACAAGTTATTGTTCATCTTTCCATTATTAAGAAAAAGAAAGAAAAATGTGCCATGACATTAGATACGCATGTACATGTATAGTATTTCTATACACAGATGTTGTTACTTTGGTATTAGCCAATCAGTGCTCTGAGTACCATCCTTGGTACTCATGAATATTTATGAGCGGAGACTATAAATACCGGGCAAATTCCCACTTTTAGTCCCAGATGATCTCGGACCACCGTCGTGTTAACATCTAAATTTCCACCTAGTTAGCTTTCTAAGGCAGGTATTTTACATGTATATAAGCAGTGTAAAGTGGTAGCTAGATAAGTTGTCAGCACTGAAGTGGGATTTCAGCTTTAGAGCATACCTAGAGACAGTGGGACTGCTAGTTCTAAATTGTGACACAAGTGTTCCCAGGCTGTGGGACTGACTTTCCCAGGCTGTGAGACTGATATTCCCAACCATGATTGAGACAGTATATCTCAATAGTTTGTCACTGGAATTTTCTGGACCAAAATTTTATAATTCCCAAGTATGAGCTGAAACATTTATACTGGGAGAATTTGTGCATAAGTGCCCCTGAGCAATCGTGGGACTGGGATTCCCAGTTTCGGCACAGTGAGACACCGAGTCCCAGAATTTGAAACTCGTTTTCCCAAGTTATTACTGGACCAATTCTGGAACTGTTACTCCCAGAGAAGACCTGAAAGTATTGTTTACGGACAATGTCCCCACACATGGCTGACATATTGTCTATATGACACCAGTAGGACATACCACTATCACAGCAGTACTAGGTTTAATACCTCCCTGAGATATCCCTAACACAGTTATCTGAAGTACAGATGTTGTGCTTGTACACAGTACTGGCACTTTTACCTATATATATATCAACATACTCCTGTCACTCTATTTTAATAAAACTGTTGCTGCTGTTTGTTGAAACTTAAAAATCGGACTTTTCTTGGTTATTCGAAGTTCAGAGCTAACTAGTGGTTTTCCCAAACATACTACTGAATGACACGGACTGACCGAGCTGACATTCAAAAGAATCCATAGTAGCGAACGTCTCCAGCAGTATACAGATATTGTTCCAGAGTTCGACACTGGGTGATTCACGCTACCAATATTGTGCTTTCCCCTGTAGTAAATGGTGTGATTTGGAACTGGGATATCTGTATCGTTAAGAAGATATATATATATAACAACAAATCGCTACAATATGCACTCTGTCTTATGAATAGCATGCAACAGCTGGAAAAGAGTGGTTTCTGGCCAGGCGGACTATTATACATTACAGAAAACCTTCAGGGTATTCAAATGTGACGTTTGTCAGGAAATGTGCAGATCTGTACATGACAATTTTTGGCCCTATTTTACAAAGTATTTTATGAAAATAACACTCAGATATAATATATCAAATAAAACACACTCATTAAATTCTTTTAACTGTGTTATGAGCTAGAACATACAGAGCCTTTTAAAAGTTCTCAATTAACCACTCAATGTGTGTCACGAAACACGTCTGTTATGCATTTCTGAGCTCCGTGTCCACAGTTTGGAGAATTTCTGACAATGACAGTGTTAACTCAGCCATTCAAAGTTCACTGTTTATGTCCTTTACTAGTCTTAAGTCGTTCAATGATATACACTGTGATTTAAAGAAACAAAGAAAAGCTCAGGGAAATTTCAAGAAAAAATCACGAACACATGAGGATTGCTACACATAATAATTTATAAAATTAATGTATATTAGAAATTAAAAGGCATGTGCAATTTTTAGACCATGATATTGTTTTAGCACATGATTAGGTTAGTCGTAGTCTCTGATCAATTTTTATGTTGTGTATATTCTCTGTTACATCGGGATTATTTTGAGCGTTATTTTTATTCTAAACAAAGAAAGGCCTTGCAACAACCTGTGGATGGTCATGTGTTTCCCCTGGCTCTGTCCGGTTTCTTCCTACCATAATGCTGGCCGCCGTTGTCTCGTATGACTGAAATATTCTTAGGTACAGCGTAAAACACTAATGCAATAAATATACAAATAAATGCATTATGTAACCATTAATGGACGCGATCGCTTTACATTTCCCGCCTAATATATAAATCCGCTGTAGCTAACTTTTATGAAACCACATCATTTTCTGCTGTTGCGATGTATTGCCTGTGAGCTATGTCTTAGTTTTACTATACAACTATAAAAAGCCAGTGGCGTTGTCCAGAAAAGAACAATAGACTCCACTGCTACTCAATTGTTTAGGCGGACGTAAATTCCCATTTCCTACATGGGTTATAGCGGACCTACGCAACATGTACACGTGTTGTCCATAAATTGGAAATTTGCTGATGTCCAGGGTGTCGCATATCGTCAGGGATGCGAGCACCTCCACTGTCTTTGGGTTATATTTTTTCGATGACTCACTGGAACAATAGATTTCATTCACGGAATGCCTCACACATTGAGTACACCCACATGCAACATGCATGTGGAAACTGAGACATCAAGTTTATGAGGCTCCCTGCGTGGAAGTTTGTACATCACGAGCGTATACGTCACGAGCGCTTGGTAGTTGACTACATACGTTACGAGCGCTTGGTGGTTGATTGCATACGTCACGAGCGCTTGGTGGTTGACTGCACACTTCACGAGCGCCCAATGACTGACTGTACGTCATGAGCACCTGATGTCTGCACACGTCATGAGCGCACGATGACTGACTGCATACGTCACGAGCGCTTAGTGGTTGTCTACATACGTCACGAGCGCTTGCTGGTTGACTGCACACTTCACGAGCGCCCAATGACTGACTGTACGTCATGAGCACCTGATGACTGGCTGCATACCTCACGAGCACCTGATGTCTGCATAAAACATGAGCGCCTGCATACATCACTCGCCCCTGATGATTGCATACATCACAAGCGCCTCATGTCTGCATACATCACGGGCGCATGATGTCTGGTTACGTCACGAGCACCTGATGACTGACTGACTGCATACGTCACTGGCGCTGGTTTAGTGATTGCATATGTCACGAACGATGGCTTAGTGACTGCATAGGTCACGAACGATGAATTACTGACTACACAAAGCCATAGGGGCTGACTCCACACTGCCAGTTTTGAATCAAAACCGAAAACCTCATTAATATATTCAGGAATGGAAAATGTAAGTTCAAATTGTGAAGAATTGCCTTAAAATAACAAAGTTGTCGGAATTTGAACTCTCAAGATCCGAATACCTGTCTCTGACAATGTTTTATCATGTTTCTCTTTGGTTTAATTATAAACTGGTTACGTGAAATTGACGTCAGGGTGTATGTTGGTTGTCATAGATAATTATCTCTGTCGTTCTATATCTGCATGACCTACCTGCCTTTCCATTTAAATGTACTATATCTTGGACTTTGCACTGTACAATGTGCCTTCCGAATATCTGTATTGTTGCTTTTGTGTCTCGCAGAGAACAATTCCACGGTGTTTTCAGGCATCCAATAAATATTGTCATCGAAACCGATGTAAGATCAGCGCTACCCCATAGTTACGACTCCACTTAAGTCATAAAGGCAAAGCAACCTTACTCTCGACTTTTAAACGACCTGTCAATATAAGGATACCTGGCGCTGGTTGACTGTATTGCGCTAATATCACTGGTTGATTGATTGTCTTACGTCACAATGGCTGGTTGACTGATTATTTTACGCCACGATTGCCAGGCGACTGATTGTCTTACGTCACGAGAGCTGGTTGACTGGTTATCGTACGTCAATAGAGCTGGTTGACTGGTTGCCTTACGTCACGAACGCCTGACCCTGCGTAACTCTCACCCTGAATAACTGGATCATATAACAATACTGTATTACCACATGAATGGCTTTTTTTTCAGTGGGTCCGATTTCTGTCCAGAAGATGTCCCGAATACCGTTATCCTGTACCAGTTCCAAAGAGGCCCCTATGCCCCCAGCTTTTCCCCTTACTGCCTCAAACTGGAAACTTACCTGAGGATGGCCAACATACCTTACCAGGTAATGCACTCACCACCCCCACCCCCAGACAATGCTCCGACAACTGTATCTCAAAATACGCAACAAGTTTTGTATAGTCAGTCTAATTTTGAATGATCTTCCAAATTTCACTTTACGCCTTTTTACCACAATAAATACATTAATTCCGTATTTTGTCTTTAAGGTAAATATATGCAGATGAGATAATTGACAAGGTGCAATGGGGTACTCCGACGAGCTTACACAAATGGTTCTAAATTGCACTGAAAACATATCGTCATCGGTTGCAGCGTTGCACTTTTGTGTGCCGCCTAAGTGTTTCATAAGCTGACGTACTGCAGGGCAGAACAGAGGAGTACAGAGCATTGAACCGCTTTGTTAAATACGGCAAGGAGTTTTATATGTTTCTCATTGCCTTCCAGTGACCTTCAAAGTATGTGCACATGTACATACTTATAGGCTACCTACACTCAAGACCATTAGTATTCTTAAAAAGTGTAACTCTAGACAATTGACATCTAATAAATTGCAGTTAACATCACTGTCTCTTTTTTTTACCAAAATATGGTTAAGCCATACTGCTAGGGGTCGTGTAATTTGCTACTAATCAAGCCCTGAACATGAAAGGTTAGAATAAAACCTAACTGAGGTAAATTGACGTAAACTGAGGCCGTATTTCATCGGTTACGTGTTTTGTCAACTATAACCCTGTCTTCGCTGCTCTGGTTTTACTCTCTGTGCTGTACGTCTATCACACTGTCATCGGTGCTCTGGTTTTAATCTCTATGCTGTACGTGTATCACACTATCGTCGCTGCTCTAGTTTTACTCTCTGCGCTGTGCGTCTATCACACTGTCGTCACTGTTCTGGTTTTATTCTCTATGCTGTAAGTCTTTAATTCTATCTCTGCTAGAGTGTGCCTTTCACTGCGCACTTGAGAGTGACAGTCTTTAGTTACTGAAGATTCAACATGGTTGCAAGTGCGAGTCACCTATTCGAATCAATTTACTTCACATCTGTTATAGGTAAGCCTGGCCTATTAAATTAATCAGACATCCCCGAGAAGGATGTTAAACAAAACCGAAATGAATAAACAATTGTTTTTCATCATACGTATTTTTGTTGCTTGCTCTACACAGAACGTTCACGGTATGAAGAAATCGAGTAAAGGGAAGATTCCCTGGATTCGCTATAACGGCGTTTCCAAGGCGGACAGTCAGTTCTGCATCGACTTCCTGAACAAGAAATTTGATGTCGACCTCAATTTCCGTCTAGATCGAGCCAATCAGGCCGTTGCACGGGCATTTTCAAAACTTTTGGAAGAATCGTTGACGTGGTAAGTGTGTAAGATGGTATCGTATTTTGAACTGTTTATGTAGTTCACAGGAAAGTCCACACAAAGTTTCCGCTTCACAAGGTAGTGCCTTTCTGGGAATCTGCATGATATATGTTTATTTATTCATTTATTTTAAGTCGTACTCAAGAATATTTCACTTATTCGACGGCTGACACATTAAGTTGGGAGGAAATCGAACAAAGTACGGCCAGAGAGGAAACCCACATAGGATGGACTTGAACTCATAACGACCACACTGTACATTGAATCATTGTGCTGCGCTGGTACGCTCCCATTTCGTCCGGAATTTGGAAGAGTTCACTGAGTGAGATGCACCACTCTCTATCACGAGTCAGCTCAGATGGTGGATCAATCCCGGCCTTGGACAAAGGAATTTCTGACGGATAGACGGATATATCTGAATCCAGCTTCACAACAGACTTAAAATTTCTAAACTGATCTGAAAAGCTTAACACAATCGTTTTATTATTTTAAAACCATTCGGACGACATTTAAATATTCCTTAATGAAATAGATGTATCTATGCGTTGAAACAGACATTCGTATACCAGTCGTCACCCAAAAAGGACGTTTCAGGTCAATAATCGCAAGGCCATTTCCTTAAAACAGCGTTTAACACAAACCACCAAAGAACTAAGAAAGTATATAAAGTAAGAAAATGGGACGGAATCATGGAAAGAGAAGCAGTCAACAGTTTTCAATGATGTTGGAAAGACGCAAGGCATGTTGTAGGCGAGAATGTTATAATGTGATGATAAATGTGATGACAACACAGTATTTTGAGTGATATTCTAGACGAGTGACTTTAAGTAAATTGTAATTAACAACCCTGCGTTTTTAACCAGATTCTGCTTGAGCCGTGATGCTAGTGGGCGTGTAGATTGCTACTATTTATGCATATACATGAATAGTTCAAATAAAACTCTGCCTGAGCTAAACTGACAGGAGGTCGCGTTTCATCGCTTAGGTTTGACCGTTTGCCAACTATCATACTGTGGTCGCTGCTCTTGGTTTTACTTGTACGTCTGTAATGATTTTATACAACTCAGACTGATAATAGACCACTGGCTATATTATTCAGACTAATAATAGAGCACTGACTATACAACTCAGAATGACAACACAGCGCTGGCAATAAAACTTAGACTGATAACAGAGCGCTGAATATACAACTCAGACTGACAATAAAGCACTTGCGATACAACTCAGTCTGACAATAGAGCACTGGGAATACAATCAGACTGACAATAGAGCGCTGACTGTACAACTCAGACTGACAATACAGCGCTGGCAATACAACTCAGACTGACAATAGAGCACTGGCAATACAACTCAGACTGACAATAGAGCACTGGCAATAGAATTCAGACTGACAATAGAGCACTGACTATACAACTCAGACTGACAATACAGCGCTGGCAATAAAACTTAGACTGATAATAGAGCGCTGACTATACAACTCAGACTGATAATACAGCACTGGCTATACAACTCAGACTGACAACAGAGCGCTGGCAATACAACTCAGACTGACAATAATAGCACTGGCAATACAACTCAGACTGATAATAGAGCACTGGCAATACAACTCAGACTGACAATAGAGCACTGGCAATACAACTCAGACTGACAATAGAGCACTGACTATACAACTCAGACTGACAATACAGCGCTGGCAATAAAACTCAGACTGATAATAGAGCGCTGACTATACAACTCAGACTGATAATACAGCACTGGCTATACAACTCAGACTGACAACAGAGCGCTGGCAATACAACTCAGACTGACAATATAGCACTGGCAATACAACTCAGACTGATAATAGAGCACTGACTATACAAATCAGACTGATAATAGAGCACTGACTATACAACTCAGACCAATAATAGAGCGCTGACTATACAACTCAGACTGATAATAGAGCGCTGACTATACAACTCAGACTGATAATAGAGCGCTGACTATACAACTCAGACTGATAATAGAGCATCGGCAATAGAATCAGACTGACAATAAAGCGTTGACTATACAACTCAGACTGACAATAGAGCACTGGCTTTGTTATTCAGGTTGATAATAGAGCGCTGGCTATAGAATTCAGACTGAAAATGGAACGCTGGCTATACATCTCAGACTGACAATAGGTCACTGGCTATATTATTCAGGCTAATAATAGAGCACCAACTATACAACTCAGACTGACAATAGAGCACTGGCTATATTTTCAGACTGACAATAGAGCACTGGCTATATTATTCAGACTTATAATAAAGAACTGATTATACAACTCAGACTGACAATAGAGCGCTGGCTATATTATTCAGACTGATAATAGAGCACTGGCTAAATTAATCAGATTGGTAATAGAGCGCTGACAACACAACCCAGACAGACACTCAAATCTAACTTTAATCACAATTTCTCCTCTACACCGCAGGTACATGATAATAGAGCGCTGGCTATACAACCAGGACAAGCCCTGGATGTCTGAGGCGGGGATTCCCCCCCTCGTGCGATGGTTCATAGGGCGTAAAGTGCGGACGGCGGCGTATTATCAAGGCATGGGCAGACATACGCGAGAAGAGCTCCATGACGTCATGAGGAAGGATATTGAGGCCTTGTCGGCTTTTCTTGGTAACATTCTATGACTTCTGTTAGTATTTTTTATTTTATTGATTAGAGTTGTCGTATTCCTTCGTGACAGTTAGCTGTTATACATTCAAATCTATGCTCCTGAAAATAATGTTACTGTCTGTTACTTTGTGGTTTTAATGCAGGGTCAAAGAAGTTTCTTATGGGGTACCAGCCGTCAGAAGTGGACTGTATCGCGTTTAGCCTGATAACTCAGCTGACAGTCAACATGTCGGGGTCGATAGCTGACGTTTTCATCACAGGTGAGAAGTATACAATCGTCTGTTGTAGTTCTTTTGAAATGTGGGCTTTTACGTCCCAGCCAAACAAACCGCGCATGTAAAAGGGGAAAACGGAATGTCTATGATTTCCGTAAGGTAGAAATTACGAGTAACATTCCTTAAAAAAAGATTTCTTACTTTAGAATGTAAGTATGTATGCTTGAGGTTTTACGTCGTACGTAACATTTCTGCAGTCATGTGAAAACGAGGAGTCATTAGGAGTGCGTACATATTCATATATACATACAGTATGCGAGCCCATACTGCCTCTTGTCTTAGGAATGTACAACTATGAGTACTGATCTCGCCTTAGGAATGTACGGTTATGAGTGCTGCTCTTGCCTTAGGAATGTAGGGTTATGAGTACTGATCTCGCCTTAGGAATGTAGGGTTATGAGTGCTGTTTTTGCCTTAGGAATGTAGGGTTATGAGTACTGATCTCGCCTTAGGAATGTAGGGTTATGAGTGCTGTTTTTGCCTTAGGAATGTAGGGTTATGAGTACTGATCTCGCCTTAGGAATGTAGGGTTATGAGTGCTGTTTTTGCCTTAGGAATGTAGGGTTATGAGTGCTGCTCTTGCCTTAGGAATGCAGGGTTATGAGTACTGATCTCGCCTTAGGAATGTAGGGTTATGAGTGCTGTTTTTGCCTTAGGAATGTATGGTTATGAGTGCTGTTTTTGCCTTAGGAATGTAGGGTTATAAGTACTGATCTCGCCTTAGGAGTGTAGGGTTATGAGTGCTCCTCTTGCCTTAGGAATGTACCGGTAATGAGTGCTGTTCTGCCTTAGGAATGTATGATTATGAATGCTGTTTTTGCCTTAGGAATGTATGGTTATGAGTGCTGCTCTTGCCTTAGGAACGTAGGGTTATGACTGATGTTCTTGCCTTAGGAATGTAGGGTTTTGAGTGCTGTTCTTGCCTTAGGAATGTACGGTTATGAGTGCTGTTCTTGCCTTAGGTATGTAGGGTTATGAGTTCTGATCTTGCCTTAGGAATGTATGGTTATGAGTGGTGCTCTCGCCTTAGGAATGTAGGGTGATGAGTGCTGTTTTTGCCTTAGGAATGTAGGGTTATGAGTGCTGCTCTTGCCTTAGGAATGTACGGTTATGAGTGCTGCTCTTGCCTTAGGTATGTAGGGTTATGAGTGCTGTTCTTGCCTTAAGAATGTACGGTTATGAGTGGTGCACTCGCCTTAGGAATGTACAGTTATGAGTGCTGTTTTTGCCTTAGGAATGTTGGGTTATGAGTGCTGCTCTTGCCTCAGGAATATACGGTTATGAGTGCTGCTCTTGCCTTAGAAATGTACGGTTATGAGTGCTGTTTTGTCTTAGGAATGTAGGGTTTTGGATGCTGCTCTTGCCTTAGGAATGTAGGGTTATGAGTGCTGTTCTTTCCTTAGGAATGTACGCTTATGTGTGCTGTTCTTGCCTAAGGAATGTAGGGTTATGAGTGCTGTTTTTGCCTTAGGAATATACGGTTAGGAGTGCTGTTCTTGCCTTAGGAATATACGGTTAGGAATGCTGTTCTTGCCTTAGGAATGTAGGGTTATGAGTGCTGTTTTTGCCTTAGGAATGTACGGTTATGTGTGCTGTTCTTGCCTTAGGAATGTAGGATTTTGAGTGCTGCTCTTGCCTTAGGAATATACGGTTAGGAGTACTGTTCTTGCCTTAGGAATGTTGGGTTATGAGTGCTGTTCTTGCCTTAGGAATGTACGGTTATGTGTGCTGTTCTTGCCTTAGGAATGTACGGTTATGAGTGCTGTTCTTGCCTTAGGAATGTAGGGTTATGAGTGCTGTTCTTGCTTTAGGAATTTAAAATTATGAGTGCTGTTCTCGCCTTAGGAATACACGGTCATGAGTGGTGCTCTTTTCTTAGGAATGTACGGATATGAGTTTATCTTCCTTTTTTCTTAACTTTGCTTAATACACACGAAAGCTTGAAAGTACTAATCTAGCTGAGCTGTCGACTAAAAAGTTCCAACTCTAGAGACGCAATTAAAGCTGGCGAGCTAGATTCACTCTGTCGACCACCAAGAACAAAACATAATGACCTCAAAAATCAAACCATAGAGCAGTTTCATCGTCCTGAGAGGAAGAGATGCAGTCAGTCGATTCCAACATAAATTTGTGTTTCATTAAATGCAAATCTTCAAATATTATCTATTGCTTAGTAGCAGGCAAACATGTGATCCAGAATCCCTTTTTTCCACAGAAAAACACCCTGAATTATTGGACTACTGTGATCGGATGAGGCGCCGATTTTGGCCAGATTGGGAGGAATGCACTACAAGAGGTGGGAAAACCATACCCACCAAATAGAGGGAAAACCATACCCACCAAATAGACGGAAAACCGAACCCACCAAATAGAGGGAAAACCAAGCCCACCAAATAGAGGGGAAAACCATGCAACAGCCTCAATTATCTTTCCACTGTTTATTTTCGAGAATTAAGATGTTCTCAAGTATGGGGTGACATGTACCTAAACGCACCAAGTCAGAAATCTAGGCGTTGAAACAGACATTCGTATGCCAGCTGTCAACCAATCAGGACGTTCCGGGTCAATAAACGCAAGGTCAGTTCCCAAAGCGACGTTTAATACAATCTACCATGAACCTAGAACATGAGAAAGTATATAAAGTACGAAAATAGGACGGAATCATACAAAGAGAAGCCGTCAATAGCTTTCAGTGATGTAGAAAATGCGCAAGGTATGAGTAAAATGAGTATTCAAATCGTGTACCACGCTAGAAAATAAGTTATCGTGTCTATAACGCAACTAGTAATGAGTTATCATGCCTATAGGGCAACTAGTAATGAGTTATTGTGCCTATAACTCAACTAAAAATGAGTTATCGTGCCTATAGCCCAACTAGTAATGAGTCATCGTGCCTATAGCGCAAATAGCAATGAGTTATCGTGCCTATGGCGCAACTAGTAATGAGCCATCGTGCCTATAGGGCAACTGAGATAAATATTTTATTATCGGCAACTTATACAATAACATGGTATACGATTTGAATACTAACTTCACTCATTCGATTAGGTCATCACTGAAAACTGTTGACTGCTTCTCTTGGCATGAATCTGTGCTAATTCGTGTTGTTTAGTTTTTTGGTGGTTTGTATTAAATGTCTTTTTCGGGAATTGGCCTTTGCGATCATTGACCTGAAACGTCCATTTTGGTTGACGACTGGTATGTGAATGTCTGTTTCGACGCCTAAATTGGACTAGAAAACTTTTACAATTCCCTTTAGGTTAGTGACGAAAACGGTAATGTTACATACTCTCAGGAAGGTGGTGGTAAAGCATTGGGCAAATTAAAACATCGACTTTACTCGACGGTAGATTAAAGTTGGATACAATTACCCACAGCTGGACATTAAAGAGAAATCTCCCTTTAGCTGAAGTTTACCATTTGTCTTGTCATTTGCGGAATAAAGTACTTCTTCATGGCAGAGAAGGCTTCAGACACTTTAACATAAGCTTTAAAATTGTATGTGTTATACCATCTTCACCTAGGGAGGACGACACTGCCTACATAAGGCTGACCAATGGAAAACTATCAAATATAACCAAATCGTCATCAGTCATGTTGTTTAAAATTTCCCAATTAACCCTCAGTATGCTTACATTTTACACTGGAGAAAACCTGGGTCGTAATTGTCATCACTGCTTACGCGGGTGAGTTAATTTGCTATAGGGCTTCACATTCCTCTTTACTGGAAACAAGCATGTGATTTTTTCTTCATTTTGGGTGGGAATTACTTTATTGTTTTCGGCGACAGACTGAACCCACTTCTATGCCTCCGTTACTGGTTTACCCTGTGCTATGCCAGAATCCGTAGTACCTTTAGCTTTTACCCAGGGCCGACTATAACTTTCTGTGTTTTTTGCCTTTGGCTGTTTGTTCCAAAAGAATATCATTTTGTAACCAAGGGTACTGAAGTCCCAGCAAAAGAATGTCGGTGAAATGAAAAAAAGATGACACGATTGTGACGATCGCACGCCCCAGCCACGGATCATGAAAAAAATATTCAAAATATTAACACCTTCATCATTCTGACAAATTACTATAACCTGTCATTCTTCAGGTCTGGAATCGGTTAACTCGGTTAAGAACTGCAGGCAACACCTTGCTTGATATGGGAATCTAGACTAAAGCACATCATCTATTCTTTGATCATTACGCAATGCCTCATAACCGGACAGCATGAAGCTAAGGTGTGGTTTTACAAGATCACCTGTACACATAATGTGTCAGGTATAAAGGCCATGCTGCGCGCAAAAATGTTCGAATTCTTGCCGTTATGGTTTCAAGCTGAAAACATTCCGGTGTCGGACAACCCTTATCATAATTAAACATTAATTATTTTTTATTTTATAATTAGTATTTTGCCGCGGTAACCAAACAGTAATAACTTCAGAATCTAGATGTTTGGCGGCATGTGTAGAAATTTCCAATATGTTGTCAGTTTCCTTGTCTACTTTCAGACAGGAGAACACTTCAGAAATATGGCTTCTTACATTCGCAATAACCTGGTCGTGGATTACAGACTCTTGTCCGAGTGGCCAATGACTGAATTGCAGTAGGTTTACAGAAATATAAGAATATAACAGCCTATGTCCTGTACTGGTTATACTCGAAAAGTGCAACATTTTAATGAGAAACCGACGTTCCACTATTACTTTCAAGACCCATAACTGCTTGTGAATACGGCTTCCATTCTGATAAGACTTCCCACTGTGCGCTGCGGAATGTCTCCTGTCACAATTACAGCACACGGGTTTAGACTTGTCGTACATTCATCTTATGAGCAACACCGTACCCAGGAAACCTGACATGTGGAAGCTATGTGCCCTATACGCTGACATTCATAACAGCGAACCACTTGTGGAGTATACCTTTCTTTGCGAACATTTAAAATCATAAGTTTTACTAAGATAGGCAAGGATTCAGGCTAAAGGTAAGCAGGATGGAGTTAGTTGGAATTTCGTCCTTGCCTCTGGAGAGACTTTTCCCATCAGCGTGTGGGAAATCAATCTCGTGGCATAGTGGTGAGGGGGGGGGGGGGGGGATCTATACAAATAAGACAAGCTCATAGAGACCAGAGCAGCAACTACACCGTGGTAACTGGCAAATGGTCACACGCAACCGGTGAAATCCGATGTCTTGTCAGTTTGCATCAGACGAGGTTTGACTCGGGGTTTATGTATATGCTTTAAAAATACCAACATAGCAACCAGACTTAAGCAGGGGTAAAAAATAAACGTCAAAATAGTCGTCAATTTCATAGTACTCAAAATACTGCAATACGTTTAATAAACAAACACATGAAAATAATACAAGGAAAATGAGCAGAAAATCGCAACTATCAAACGGCACGGGGAGGCAAACCAATTGCACTGATCACAGCGTAGTATGACCTTAACATATAGACCTTACATTACCATGGGTAGGCAAACGAATAACATAGTTCGGCGATATTTTATATATTGTATGCAGATTTTAGTAGTCAACAAAGTGATACAGAAATCTGTAGTTGTGTAAGTTGATGGTCATGAAAACTGCATAGAAACTCGTGCCCATGTAAGTCGTACAGAAATCTGTAGTTGTGTAAGTTGATGGTCATGAAAACTGTATAGAAACTCGTGCTCATGTAAGTAATACACAAATCTGTAGTTGTGTAAGTTGATGGTCATGAAAACTGCATAGAAACTCGTGCTCATGTAAGTAATACAGAAATCTGTGGTTGTTTGAGTTGATGGTCATGAAAACTGTATAGAAACTCGTGCCCGTGTAAGTAATACAGAAATCTGTAGTTGTGTGAGTTGATGGTCATGAAAACTGTATAGAAACTCGTGCTCATGTAAGTAATACAGAAATCTGTGGTTGTTTAAGTTGATGGTCATGAAAACTGTATAGAAACTCGTGCCCGTGTAAGTAATACAGAAATCTGTGGTTGTTTAAGTTGATGGTCATGAAAACTGTATAGAAACGCGTGCCCGTGTAAGTCGTACAGAAATCTGTAGTTGTGTAAGTTGATGGTCATGAAAACTGTATAGAAACTCGTGCTCATGTAAGTAATACAGAAATCTGTGGTTGTTTAAGTTGATGGTCATGAAAACTGTATAGAAACTCGTGCCCGTGTAAGTCGTACAGAAATCTGTAGTTGTGTAAGTTGATGGTCATGAAAATTGTATAGAAACTGGTGCCCGTGTAAGTCGTACAGAAATCTGTAGTTGTGTAAGTTGATGGTCATGAAAACTGTATAGAAACGCGTGCCCGTGTAAGTCGTACAGAAATCTGTAGTTGTGTAAGTTGATGGTCATGAAAGCTGTATAGAAACTCGTACTCATGTAAGTAGTACAGAAATCTGTGGTTGTTTAAGTTGATGGTCATGAAAACTGTATAGAAACTCGTGCCCATATAAGTCGTACAGAAATCTGTGGTTCTGTAAGTTGATGGTCGTGAAAACTGTATAGAAACTCGTGCCCATGTAAGTAATACAGAAATCTGTGGTTGTTTAAGTTGATGGTCATGAAAACTGTATAGAAAATCTTGCCCGTGTAAGTCGTACAGAAATCTGTGGTCATGTGGGTTATACAAAAATCTGTTGCGTCATAATTTATATAGCAATCTGTGGATTTTGAAATTGTGTACAAAGTTAAGCTAATATAAGTTGTACAGAAATTTATGGTCACGTGGGTCATACAGAAACCTGTGGTCGTGTTATTTATACAGAAATCTGTGGTTGTGTTATTTATATAGAAATCTGTGGTTGTGTTATTTATACAGAAATCTGTGGTTGTGTTATTTATACAGAAATTTGTGGTTGTGTTATTTATACAGAAATCTGAGAATGTGTAATTGTCTGAAAAGCTTTGGTGTTATAAGTTGAACAGAAATTTGTGGTCATGAAGGTTGTACAGAAATCTGTAGTCATGTGACTATAGGTTTACGAGGACAGGCGAGGAAGACTTCAAGCAATGACAAGGAAAATGTCCTGAACGTTGATATTTGTGTTGTGTTGTGGTCAACTAGATAGGCCTTTGTGAACCAATGACTAAAACGCAAAGAAAATGTCTCCGATGTTTTAGTCAAGTGAATAATTAACAAAGCGCTCAAACAGATCTAACTATATATGAACTCCAGAATGACTGGTCTGGGTGATAATGTACCAGTTCTTGGTACAGCTCAGTTGAATGTTGAGTTTTGCTAAAAATGAAACAAAACTGAATATCGGTACAAATACATTTTAAAGATCCGGACACTGGTGCTCTTACATTTTGTGCACTGTTTGTGGGGTGAACGTTCCTAAATGATGTTTCTCCCCAGTGTAGGTTCATTCCTTGATTTACAACTTAGTCAAGGATGGTTGAATATATTAATGATAACCACAAAATATCTTACAGAAATCTTGTTCATCCATTAGGCAGGTTGAATCTCAACTGCGAAAAATAAATTTTACACACTCATGCCTGACAATATTTGGCTTCTTTGTTGTCTTTTCATAAGATCACCAAATATCATTTTGGTCGTGTACCATTTTTATGTTTCCATGCTTTATTACCTTGTGTTCCTTTATGTCTGAGAGGTATCATTTCGTTTCGTATAGCAAGAGGAAGTTCCGCTTTCTACAACATTTTGTATTGGAATTTGTTTAGCGCCAGAGCGGTTTTGGCATTATTACCCCCATCAGTGTTCATGAGGTCTTGGTTAACGGTAGACTATGACCACTATGTGATCGCTTGCGCAGTCTAACGTTCCTCAAAGATCACTTGTCTTTCAATATTCACATCTTTACGTCACATGTGAAAAAGTTCGTCAGCAACTCGTCAAAGGTCGGCGGATTACCCCGGCCCCTCCTGTGCCTCCACCCATAAAACTGATCGCCACCGTAGAAGTGAAAATTTGTTGAGTATGGCACTAAACAACAATTAGCTAAATAAAAATTTGGTACCAATTCTCGAATCCATTTTAGTGTTCTTACAAGTTCAGTTTTATCGGCAGTGTATTGGCTACTGACTATTTATTTATGACCAAATCCATCAGCATCGCCTTGTCTGCGATCAAGTCTGGTGGCTTCGACATGGTATTTCAGTTAGTCAGCACATCCCATGTAACTCGGTGCTTACACCGGCCCAACGCAAGGAAACACTGTGACCTTGTCATCAAAATCATATACGTGGTGATGAAACAAATAAACAACGTATGTCTGTAGACTGTAGTATTTGCGCAAGTATCTTGTCGCCCCATAGTTTGTATGTAACAAGGATGAATAAAGACTTAGAGAACTTTTAGATTACCCCGACCCCACTGATTGTTGGACCTTGGTGACAACCGTTTGCGCAATTTTACGTTCGTGGGAGACGACTCGCCTTTCACAAATATTTTGTACATATCTGTACGGCACGTGGCGAAGTTCGTCAGTAACTTGCCAATGGTCGGCGATGTGCGTCAAACTCTCTCCACCATAAAACTGACTGTCATCGTATAATATTTTTTAATCAATTAATCAATCAATTAATTAATTAATTAATTAAACAATCAACAAAGAAACAAGGAAAACACACACCTGGCCCCATCGCTGGTCGAGTGATATAAGGGGTTCTCCATGCTGACGATAAGATCGTCACAAATGAGACCACCTTGTTACGCTGGAATCGTCTGCGTGTTCGAAGAATTCATTTGTTGGTCTGCAGCAGTTTTCAAGTGTGGAAGTTAGTCTCTCCAGGCTGTTTACTCCACCAATAATCCCGTCCCTAGATGAAATGTTTGTTTGTTTATTTGATGAGGATTTAACGTCGCTTTCAAACTAGTTCGGTCATATTTCCTAGTAGCAGACCGCGCTCAATGCCAACATGCTCATGGTGCTGCCTCACTGGATAGCCATGTCAAGAGGCTGTGTGAGGAGACTAACATTCATCAAAGGCCACTTGTCTTCCACCAATATGTCGTGGAAATCGTTACGAATTACGTGGGAAAGCTCGTCAATAACTTGCAAAAGGTACTTCAGCTTTTTACAAGCCTTTAAACAAAAGTCACACAAATACATAAACATATCTTCTTTATGCGTCCATATGTCTAACCATGTGAAAACAAAGTAAAACTGATAAGGCTTACCCAAAAGGGTATTAAACTTTAAAAAAATGTTTGAAAAAGCAACGTGTACTTATATGCCATACAACGGTTATATAGAATTGATCGATAAAAATTGAATAAAATATGACTTACACTGCTTAATGCAGTCTAGATAAACAACTGGCAAGGAAGTTTGAGTTTTTTATGGACTTTAGGCTGATGAAACGCGATAAAATATAAAACGTATAAATGGCAACATTAAAATGATGATAGTATCCAAGAAATAGTTAATCAATATGGAATCCACTAGTTCTTCATAACCTTTGCCCTCCCATCCTCCATTATTTGATATTTCGCCATATCTCTTTATCCCAGACGTCCAAAGGTAGAATCCAGCAACGAAATAGACAAACAGTTCCGAATACAGCAACGACACACACAGTGTGCCTCTCAAATCTAACTGGCTCTCCGTCACCTACCTTGCGCTGTGATTTGTCTGAAATTTTGCTGACGTCATCTTTATGTTGGTCGCGTATTTTGAACTTCTAACAGCTTCATTACACCTGGCTGTTCGCTGCTGTCTACAAATAATCTGTTAGGTCTGATGCTACATGTTGAATATATTCTGTTACTGTAGCAGATTGTTGTCAATATTACACGTATTCTATTCATTCAACGTAAATATTGTATTAGACTACCAGTATCTCGAGCTCAACATGACAAAGTGTTATGTTATAATGACGGAATACATTCTAGCATCAGCCAGACTTTCTGTAAAAAGTTACAGATTATTTGTTTGAGTGCATGAGGGTAACGCAAGACAGGTGAAGATGTACGAAACTAGGTTCTATCCCCAGTGCAAGACATACATTTCCACCAGAAGTGCGAACTTACAGCTCAAGAAGGGTCTAACACCCACAGACAGAGCGACAGCCAGGTTTGTACCCAAGAGAAACACTTTGTTCAGTAAAATAGGCCTTCCTGTTTTGTTGTGTAACTTTCATTTCTCTCATTTTGTTTCTTCCGGAAATAGCCAATTTTACAAGGACTGATGCGTGGGTTGCTGTTTGTTTCATAACGAACTACTTTCTGTAGCTCTGTAGGCTTTCATCATAACTGAAAGTCGATAAGCAGATATTAGCAATTTAGGACTCGTCAATGATTCCTGTCCGTTGTGGCCAAGGTCGCCTTTGCGCCCTTTGGGAGCTCCCGGTGCTCGTCTACTTGTCCTGTTTGCGGCCCATCAGAGTGTGTTCATCCCAGTCGGGCCAGTACCGTTCCTTCATACGCTCGCAGTAAGCACTCAGGTTGGGAAAAGTCTCTGAAAATATCACCAAAATGTGAGTCAGTAATTGAGTAAATTACGGCACGATAATATGTGTTTGTCTATTGTCTATATGTTGAGTTTTAAATTCTAAAAACTCAACGCCACGGCGTGACAGAAAGGACCAACGTGACAGGAAGGACCAACGTGACAGAAAGGACCAACGTGACAGAAAGGGCCAACGTGACAGAAAGGGCCAACGTGACAGAAAGGACCAACGTGACAGAAAGGACTAAAAGGACACAATGATTGAGATCACCGTGAGATATACAATCCAACCGATGTGTTTTGCGCTTAGACTATTTATTTGACTGTCGTAAAAAGAAGCAAGGGTTTACTTATGGTAGTTACACGCTTATCACCTTGGATATACAAAAACTCTTTTTGATGGCAAAAAATAAAAAAATTTTAAATGTAGCTGTTAAACATATAGACCCCTACTCAAGGTAAAAGAACTGAAATGGGCTTCAATGGGAAAACACTATCAAAATGTCGACATTGCTGCCAGGAGACAGCGATGGGAAAGAACGTTTAAACTCAAAGAAAGAAAGATATATATATGTTCCCTAAAGCATATCCTCTGCAATGTGCTACTCAAACAGCATATCTAATGTGGAACCTAGAATGCTAGAATTGCAGCGGATTATTCTGTCATTGCAGTAGGTTATTCTGTTATTGCTGCAGGTTATTTTGCGATTGCAGCAGATTATTCTCTTATTGCAGTAGGTTATTCTGGTATGGCTGGGGTTTATTCTGTTTTTGCACCAGGTTATTCTGTTATTGCAGGGTATTATTCTATCGTTGCAGCAGGCTATTCTGTTATTGCAGCAGGTTATTGTGTTATTGCAACAGGTTATTCTGTTATTGCAGCAGGTTATTCTGTTTTTGCAGCAGGTTATTCTGCTGAATATAGCATACATAACATGAAGATTGTATGGCACTAATAGGATTTGGGTCCTCACAACATCAGTTCCATTTCACGTTAGCGTTTTGGACCAAAGTTCAGCTATACCGCCTTCTGATTGAGTTTTAAGTAGCTGTCTTAATATAATATTTATAACAATTTACAAATTTATGTTGTTCATCACACTTATTTTCATTCGTAACTGAAAAATGTTTTGATTAATAAATTGATTGATTACCGGTAGTTGATTGATTGATTTGTAAATTGATCGAATGATGAATGAATGAATGAATGAATGATTAACTGACAGACTAATTTCATTGGCGTTTAACGTCGTTCTGAAGAATATTTCCATTTATATGACGGTTCCAGGGCAGATTTCTGGGTGAAGGAAACGGAAGTACACGAAACAAATTACCAACTTTTGCCACGTACCTGAAAAACATCTTGACTTAAAGCAGTAGTTGAAACATGGAACGCGAGGCAGCGAACGCTGGAACGCTACAGGTACGTCATGAGCCAAGGGCTCGGTAGTCAAACCCAGGCAGCGAACGCTGGAACGGTACCAGGTACCTCATTAGCCAAGGGCTTGGTAGTCAAACCGAAGCAGTGAACGCTGGAAATCTACCAGTTACCTCATTAGTTAAGGACTTGGTAGTCATACCGAGGCAGTGAACGCTGGAACGCTACCAGGTATCCCATTAGCCAAGGTCTTGGTAGTCACACCACTTTAGCGAACCCTGAAAAGCTACCAGGTACCTCATTTTGTCAAGGTCTTGGTAGTCACACCGAGGCAGCGAACGCTGGAACGCTACAGGTACCTCATAAGCCAAGGGCTCGGTAGTCAAACCCAGGCAGCGAACGCTGGAACGCTACCAGGTACCTCATTAACCAAGGGCTTGGTAGTCAAACCGAGGCAGTGAACGCTGGAACGCTACCAGGTACCTCATTATCCAAGGGCTTGGTAGTCAAACCGAGGCAGTGAACGCTGGAACACTACCAGGTACCTCCTGAGCAAGGGGCTTGGTAGTCACATCGAGACAGTGAACGCTGGAGAGCTACCAGGTACCTCCTTAGCCAGGGGCTTGGTAGTCACATCGAGACAGCGAACGCTAGAACGCTACAGGTACCTCCTGAGCCAGGGGCTTGGTAGTCACATCGAGACAGCGAACGCTGGAAAGCTACCAGGTACCTCATAAGCCAAGGGCTCGGTAGTCAAACCCAGGCAGCGAACGCTGGAACGCTGCCAGGTACCTCATTAACCAAGGGCTTGGTAGTCAAACCGAGGCAGTGAACGCTGGAACGCTATCAGGTACCTCATTATCCAAGGGCTTGGTAGTCAAACCGAGGCAGTGAACGCTGGAACGCTACCAGGTACTTCACTAGTTGAGGACTAGTTAAGGTACTAGTTACTAGTTAAGGACTAGAACGCTGGAACGCTACCAGGTGCCTCCTTAGCCAAAGGCTTGGTAGTCACATCGAGACAGTGAACGCTGGAGAGCTACCAGGTATCACATTAGCCAAGGTCTTGGTAGTCACATCGAGACAGCGAACGCTGGAACGCTATAGGTACCTCCTGAGCCAGGGGCTTGGTAGTCACATCGAGACAGCGAACGCTGGAAAGCTACCAGGTACCTCATAAGCCAAGGGCTCGGTAGTCAAACCCAGGCAGCGAACGCTGGAACGCTGCCAGGTACCTCATTAACCAAGGGCTTGGTAGTCAAACCGAGGCAGTGAACGCTGGAACGCTATCAGGTACCTCATTATCCAAGGGCTTGGTAGTCAAACCGAGGCAGTGAACGCTGGAACGCTACCAGGTACTTCACTAGTTGAGGACTAGTTAAGGTACTAGTTACTAGTTAAGGACTAGAACGCTGGAACGCTACCAGGTGCCTCCTTAGCCAAAGGCTTGGTAGTCACATCGAGACAGTGAACGCTGGAGAGCTACCAGGTATCACATTAGCCAAGGTCTTGGTAGTCACATCGAGACAGCGAACGCTGGAACGCTATAGGTACCTCCTGAGCCAGGGGCTTGGTAGTCACATCGAGACAGCGAACGCTGGAGAGCTACCAGGTATCCCATTAGCCAAGGTCTTGGTAGTCACATCGAGACAGCGAGCGTTGGAACGCTACAGGTACACCAGAGCTTTAACCATCTCAGCCAGTGAAGCACCTAGACATTTCTGTACCCACTCCCACGGTTCCGTGGACTACGAAGAGTTAGTAGAGACTGGTAATATCCGCAAGAGTAAGTAAACCTGGCGTTAATTCTCCATGTCTGTCACCCTGAGCTCAAATGACGTAATGTTGATCAAGATTTGTATCTTTGTGGTTTTTGTTGAGAAATTCCTCAATGTGAACTGAAAGGGGACGGAGCATGCGCTGTACAGAGTTTATGAGCAGTAATAACCAAACATCAACAAAAATCGTTATACGGTCATTCAGAGCAAACATGAAATTAAACTGTAGCGACTGAAAAACATCATCAACAAATAAAAAATAAGGCAAGCAACCAAAGAAATAAATAACTAATTTGAGATCATTACTCAAATATACAACCAGTGAACTAAAAGTCACTTTGAAAGCACAGACTTGGGCCACAGCTGAACGCGCAAACTGCAGACACCGAGATAATACATTTATACATTTGTCTATCGGTGAATAGCGAAGAATCGTTTAAATAATTCTTGGATCCGGATTCCGATCCACATCTCTACCAGAATTTATTAACTTGGATTGGGCTAACCTGTGAACACAATTTAATCAAAATCAGTGCCTAACATTGCTGACTGACAGCCAAATAAACGCCAGCAAACACATAACCTCCTCTGGCGGAGACAGTAACTAAAGCCGAATACATTAAAAAAATTAATCTATTAAATTCAACAAAAATTCTGTTGTTATACCACAATATTGAGTCATACTCAACGTAATATCGTGTTAGTCTAATAGAATCGTTATGTTGAACTAACAGAAAATGTGTGTTGTATTTAACAGAGTAATGGTAGAAATGCTCTGTATTTAACAGAATAATGGTGGAAATACTCTGTATTTAACAGAATAATCTGATGCAGAAACAGAATATATTCCAGCATCACTGAGATAACAGATTTTCTGCTAAATTTTACAGATTATATTTTATTAAAGTTCTCAGTGGCTGTCGAGTCTCACCCGTGACGAGTGTGTTGGCCAAACAGCCGTGCATGTTCCACTTAAACTGGGAGAGCTGACCAAACACAGCACAGTCCACCTGGCTCGGCTCCCGACCCAGAAGGAACGGTTTAGTACCTGGAAAATACATATACAACTGTGACCAAGATAGCTGGCCCAATTTGTGCGGCCTCGGAGTAGCGAGAGACACTGTTGATCTTCTTATTTATCTGATTGGAGGCCTTCTTTAAGAATGTTTCACTTATATGTATAACACGACGGATAAGTTTATACCACACGGATAAGATTATTGAAAACCTGGCCCCGGGATCACGAAGCGATCGTAGACTTACAGGTGGGAAAAACATAAAAACGTTCAGATGAAAGAGTGCGAACAGTTATTCCTAAATGTGGTCTTCATTATTTTTTCCAATTTTTCCTTAAGCAGAAAAAGACACATGAAAGTAATTTTTGTATGGTGGGTACTTGGGTCCACCTTTTGGTATTTATAGTCTTTGTGTAATAATGTCATAAATGAGGATGTAACACACGTTTAATAAATATTTTTTGCACTAGAATTTGTTCTTTTCAGCTAACAAATGTATTAAACCTCAATTTGGATCATATTTATATTTTTAATATGTTCATAAATATTATCATAATTTAGGTAAAATGCATGATTCGATATAAACATCAAATTTACATTCAAATAAAAAATATACTCGGTGGAAATGAATAAGTACATTTCACATTAAATTAAGGTACAGTCTATATCAGAATACATACACTGCATTCTATATGTCATAAGATGTACTCATTTGCTTTGTGGTATCTTTTATATTGTATTATTATAATTGTGTCGGTAGTTAATTATTAACGGATTACAGGTGGTGTTATAAACGATTTCCGTGAGTTGACAATGACACAATACCTGGCATAACGCGTTCAATGATTGGTTAAGTCCGACTGTCTTCGGGCGGGTTCGGATTTGTCATCCCTATAGGTACCAAGGCGGGATTGTCCCCGTCCAGGACGTTGGCGCCAAAGGTGGGCAAACCGGTGTTAAGGGCTTGTGAACTTTTAATTTCAGCCTCACTAAGTAACTGACCTTGACACTACGTCAGAGTGTTTTTTCTTCTTCTTCTTCTTAACTCTCCATTAACACTGTTTTGCTACTTACCTAAAAACTC
This sequence comes from Liolophura sinensis, assembly GCF_032854445.1. Lineage (NCBI taxonomy): Eukaryota > Metazoa > Mollusca > Polyplacophora > Chitonida > Chitonidae > Liolophura > Liolophura sinensis. Next base: position 23,535,265 of record NC_088297.1, on the reverse strand, counting down.
TGATAGTGCCTGAAGGTCGCTCTGCAATATCCGGTCCACCTCTGCCTGGCTGTGCCTGCCGTGGCCCTGGGACCATGTCTGACGCCGGGTAAACCGCGAGACGTACCAGCGGAATAAGACGGGGATCCGAGCCTCTTCTAGCCAAGCCTCGTTCACACGAAACACCCATCTGTACAACACTAGACACCTGCGAACCGGCAAAAGATTTGTTTTCAAACTATCGGATTCAGTCGAATTTATTAATCTACTGAAGTACTTATTTCTCTTGCCCCGGGAATCAGGAAGCGATCTCAGACTTGACTCAAAATTTTAAACATAAAGTTTGGCATATTTCTTTTCGTTATTTTGGCTGAAATTTATTGTACAAAAACTTACATAGAATGGATATTTTGATCTTGCTACATCAGAAATAACTACTTTAATCTAATTTAAAATTTCGGCTTAAAGTCTAAGGTCACATTTTGATCCCGGGACTTAGTGCTTTACTAATTCCTCAAGAATATGTTACTTTCTATGAAGGCGGTCAGGCATATGGATGGGGGAAACGGGTTAGACGGCACCACAGTGAAACCGACAAGAGGTCGTACTCTCAAAAAATAATATGTTAAATTTAACAGAAAATCTGTTACTTGAGTGTTGTCGGAATGTAGTCTGCTATTGCAACAGATTATTCTGTCAAATATAACATTCATATTCTATTAATTCTACATGAAGATTCTATTTGACTAACAGGATACTATGTTTAATATGACAGAACATTATGTCATAATAGCAGAATACATTCTAGCATTACACAAAAAACAAACTTTCTGTTAAAATTAACACATCATTTAACGAAGGTACGAAGTAAACCTCATAATGTAGCACACCGCTGACCACGGCACATAGTCAGGTACGAAGTAAACCTCATAATGTAACACACCGCCGACCACGGCACATCGTCAGGTACGAAGTAAACCTCATAATGTAACACACCGCTGACCACGGCACAGTCAGGTACGAAGTAAACCTCATAATGTAACACACCGCCGACCACGGCACATCGTCAGGTACGAAGTAAACCTCATAATGTAACACACCGCCGACCACGGCACATAGTTAGGTACGAAGTAAACCCCATAATGTAACACACCTCTTACCACGGCACATAGTCAGGTACGAAGTAAACCCCATAACGTAACACACCGCTGACCACGGCACATCGTCGAACCATCGTTGAAGGGTGAGGTTGTTCTGCTATTTTCAGTAAACCAACTCAACCTCCGGGTGATAAGTGCTGCCAGGCGGAGCCTGTTGTTGTTGTTGGAAGTAAGTGTAGTGACTGTATTCACCTTTACATAATATGGGTTAGTATTTTATCTGTGCCCCTAGTCATATACCCTTTCAATCATTTACAGCCACCGTGTAATACGCGCTACAAGTGATGATTACTCATTGGCTGAATACGTGTAAAAATTGGGCAGGCAACTCCTCAATTCACTGCCTTTTTATGCTCTGACCAATGAATAACCTGGGCATGTGAATAAAAACAGAACAAATGTTATCAAAAAGAAGGCTCTTCGAACACCCAAGTTTCGAGATACCACGTAACGACACCACAGTGACGTCCCTTTCCATCGTAAAGTTGTCGCTTTACGGCACAATCCCCATCTTGCCCTAAAGTGACGACGTCATTTTGCACAGGGGCGTTGCTCTGTTAATTGTCGTAGTTACGTAACTCGAAAACTGAGTATGCGTTAAAACAGGTGTCCGCATATATAAATGTATCAATGCGCAACGTTGGGAGTAAGCCTTTCAACACTAAAACTGGAAACACCAGCACCACCCTACCAGTAGAGACTATCTTCAGCAAGCCTCTGGAAAGCGACTCCTGTAGCAAGGTCCACTCGTGACACACCAGCATTTAAGTCGACGTCAAACTTCTTGTTCAGGAATTCAATGCAGAACTCAGAATCTGCGATCTCTTGGCCATTCAGCTCGATCCAAGGGACTTTACCCTTGGATGACATTGTTCGGCCGCAGACATTCTGAAAAGACCATGTTTGAGTGGTGTATAATATGCTAGACCGTCTAGGTGGCCTAATGGCCTTAGAGGTTAGAGAAAGGAAACAGTTTGGTTTGGTTTGCTCGGTGTCGGTACAATGTTACTGAGTGTGTCATGTCTGGTGTCTTTGACATGATTCTTCAGTGGCGGCAGCACTTTGACTCTATAGACTTGCCCTGCCACAAGAAAACACGGTACATGTACACACACCTAATGACTCTTCGTCGTCAAATAACTGAAAAATTGTGAAGTACAACATTAAAACCCAAAACATACATACATATAATATGCTTGAAATATGACTGACCGCATCGGATTTTGACCATTACATGCAGCTATGCAGCATTTCAGTCGTATTATGATCGCGGAGTGTAAGGTTCTACAAGTAGTGTGGAAAAGGACACAGATACTTTAGGTTTATACTGAACAGATGTAACTTCAGATGTGTTGCTTCATGTTTCCAATTACAACAAATATATAAGACAAGAGCAAAGCAATGTTGCTTCATTGACTGCCTAACACCGGTGAACACAGCATTAGGCAACCTGCGCCACTGATGCACCAACATGACACCCAGCTCTTGAACATTCTTAGGTTGACGTCTCAGGGCACGAAGACTTCTTCCAAGATCATACCTGTTCTATGGGATTGAGGTCAGGTGATGCTGATGGCCACTCAACAACGTCAATACCCGCATTTTACTGGAAATTTCTGGCCAAAACAGCTGTTTATGGTGTCGCATTGTTACGTTGGAATTAGACATGAAGTTACCGTAGAAAGTTCAACAAATCATTACGCTACCGCCACAAAATCGATCAACTTCCTGTGCGCAGCATCGGACTTGTTCATCGTATCGGCGCCATGCTCGCACTGTTCCGTCCGCAAATCGCAGCGTAAAACGTGACTCGTCCCTAAAACACAGCCCTGTTCCATTGTCCATGGTTTCAGGCGAAATTGTACCTAGCGTCGACGTTCAATACGGTTCACCTGTGTCAGAATGTTGAACGTTGGACAGGAAGATCTACAGCGTGCAAGCAGTTTTGCACGGTCTAGACAGTTACGCGACCACTAAACAGTGCGTTACTCGTTGACGTTTACGCAAATAACGAGACCGAATGTGATTGTCATCGGCATGTGTCGTCACACGTGGCCGTCCTGACATTGGACGATCAGATGTCGAACCCGTTTGATGCACATGTGTTCTTAGGTCGCGAATTGTCCATTTACTGCATCTCACGGCACGTGCAAAAGCTACAATAGACTGGTCAACCTGGAGCATGCCAACAGCACGTTCACGTTCAACATTTGTAAGGCGTGGCATGAGAAATGTTTATCTCTCAAGAATTGTTCGCGTGTTTTTTTTTTAAATCAGCAAATTCTGCACAAATCTGTGTGTTCAACCACGTGAAACTGTGGACACGTGACCTCGCAAAAGGTCGGAGTCGCGTTCTCACAAAAGACTACCTTGTACTATACCCATTTTCAATATAATTCATTTCTCCAAATATGAAGTTTCTTTTCTTGTTCAGTATATTTGCCATGAATTCCTGTCCACCATAAGAGACATTGGCACGGAAAGAATAGATCCTATAATGCGAAGATACTCACCTGTTTCTTGAGCTTTTAACATCCTCAAGTAAGTTTCTAGCTTAACACAGAAGGAACAGATCCTATTTTGTGAAGACACTCACCTGGTGCTGGAGTTTGACCATCCTCAGGTAAGTCTGTTGCTTAACACAGAAGGAATAGATCCTATATTGTGAAGATACGCACCTGGTACTTTAGCTTAGCCTTCCTCAGGTAAGTCTCTAGCTTGGCACAGAAAGGTGAGATGCTGGGAGCGTACGGTCCCCGTCTTATCTTGACACAGAAGGAACAGATCCTGTATTGTGAAGACACACACCTGGTGCTTGAGTCTGGCCATCCACAGGTAAGTCTCTAGCTTGACACAGAAGGAATAGATCCTGTATTGTGAAGATACTCACCTGGCGCTTGAGTTTGACAATCCTCAGGTAAGTTACCATCTTAACACAGAATGAATAGATCCTGTATTGTGAAGATACTCACCTGGCGCTTGAGTTTGACAATCCTCAGGTAAGTTTCTAGCTTGACACAGAAGGAACAAATTCTGTATTGTGAAGATACTCACCTGGTACTTGAGCTTTGACATCCTCAGGTAAGTCTCTAGCTTGACACAGAAAGGTGAGATGCTGGGAGCGTAAGGTCCCCGTCTTATCTGGTGTAACACAATCGTGTCCTTAGGGTAATTACCCACAACGGATCTGATGAAAAGATCATTTCTTTGATATAATCGGTATTTTACGATGGGCCTATATACGGTATAATCAGCAATATTTAAAGCAGGTTTTAGATGAAACCCCCGCAACTCGCCAAATTTACCTGACAACCCCGCTGAAATAAGGCCGCAACTAAACCGACGGGAGAAAACATGCAACTTCACTGCCCAAAGTTTTCCACTGCAGGTTTACACTATTAAAGGTGGTCTATATCATTTACACGTTAGGACATCTGATTTACGTATTCCTTTATTTATTTGATAAGTCTTTTTCAGTGTACTGAAGAATGATTTTCTTATATGATGGCGTTCAGCATTATGATGGGAGGAAATCAGAGAGAGCCCGTTTGAAACCAACGACTATCCGTTGGCAGACTTCCTCACGTGTAACCGCAGAGGAGTCGCGACCTTTGCGGTGCTTAATGAAGTTACTCCATAGTGACAGGCCACAGAATCTGCTGCTCTGCTCTGCTCTCTGCTATCAGCAACTGGAAAGGTGCAACAGTTCCTATACCGCCCACTACATTGCGCAAGACTAAGTCAATTAAGAGAATTATTACAGGTCTTAAAATGTTATATTGGTACAAAATTACATTGCTCCGTTCAAGGAACCAATATCTTCAAGGATCCCCGTATCCTCAAAGAACCAACTATCATCAAGGAACTAAGTATCCTCAAGGAACCAAGTACCCTCAAGGAACCAAGAATCCTCAAGGTGAACGTTTGGATGACACGTTTTCAGAGCAACAAATCACTGAATCCAAAACTGAGTGCTGAAATAACTTTTTAACGTTGAAAACTGAAACTGGTGTAATGGCAGAAAGACGATGTAAACTTAGCGCTGACTAACGTTGGTACTTACCTCTTCTTACAGGTCAACCACATTGCGACGATACCCAGGATTAAGGACGCTACACTGACCACAGCAAAGAGCTCCATAATTCCCTGTCCACTTCTGTATAGAACCGATAATTAGATATCTCTTCTCGACATCAGTTAGGATCTATAACCTAGAAATCTATAACCGGGAAATGACTTCACTGATTTAGTCGGTCCAAACCTAACAGCCAATACACAAACCTGTGTCCAGTTGCCACATCGCACTCTGAAGACTTTTCAGAATTTGATGTTAATGGTGACCGAAAACCATATTAGAGCGCACGAAAAATACCAAGATTGTACATGCAGAAGAAAAAATATAATATAGCAAATCTCACGCGCGTGCTTATTGTTTTCCAGCCTCCATCCACCTATATATCCTCCCCATTTGTCTTCTCCATCCACCTGTATATCCTCCCCAATTCTCTTGAACATCCACCTATATATCCTCCCCAATTCTCTTGTCCATCCACCTATATATCCTCTCCAATTCTCTTGTTCATCCACCTATATATCCTCTCCAATTATCTTGTCCATTCACCTATATATCCTCCATATTTCTCTCGTCCATCCACCTATATATCCTCCATAATTTTCTTGTCCATCCACCTATATATGCACCCCATTTCTCTTGTCCATCCACTTATATATCCTCCCCAATTCTCTTGCCCATCCACCTATATATGCACCCCATTTCTCTTGTTCATCCACCTATATATTATCCCCAATCCTCTTGTCCATCCACCTGTATATCCTCCCCAATCCTCTTGCCCATCCACCTGTATATCGTTCCCATTTCTCTTGTCCATCCAGCTATGTATCCTCCCCAATTCTCTTGTCCTTCCACCTGTATATTCTTCCCATTTCTCTTGTCCATCCACCTGTATATCCTCTCCAATTCTCTTGTCCATCCACCTGTATATTCTTCCCATTTCTCTTGTCAATCCACCTGTATATCCTCTCCAATTCTCTTGTCCTTCCACCTGTATATTCTTCCCATTTCTCTTGTCCATCCACCTGTATATTTTCTCCAATTCTCTTGTCCTTCCACCTGTATATCCTCCCCAATTCTCTTGTCCTTCCACCTGTATATCCTCCCCAATTCTCTTGTCCTTCCACCTGTATATCCTCCCCAATCCTCTTGTCCATCCACCTATATATACACCCCATTTCTCTTATCCATCCACCTATATATTCTCCCCACTTGTCTTCACCATCCACCAATATATCCTCCCACTTGTCTTGTTCATCCACCTATATATCCTCTCCACTTCTCTTCACCATCCACATGTGTATCCTCTCCAATTCCCTTGACTATCCATCTGTATATCCTCCCCACTCCTCTTGTCCATCCACCTACATATCCTCCCACTTCTCTTCACCATCCACCTATATAATCTCCCCATTTCTGTTGTCCATCCACCTATATATCCTCCCCAATTCTCTTGCCCATCCACCTATATATGCACCCCATTTCTCTTGTCCCTCCACCTATATATTATCCCCACTTCTCTTCACCATCCGCCTATATATCCTCCCCAATTCCCTTGTCCATCCACCCATATATCCTCCCCTCTTATCTTGTCCATCCACCTATATATCCTCCCCAATTCCCTTGTCCCTCCACCTATATATCCTTCCCACTTGTCTTCACCATCCACCTATATATCCTCCCCACTCCTCTTGTCCATCCACCTGTATATCCTCCCCAGTTCTCTTGTCCGTCCACCTGTATATCATCCCCAAATCTCTTGTCCCTTCACCTGTATATCGTTCCCATTTCTCTTGTCCATCCACCTATGTATCCTCCCCAATTCTCTTGTCCTTCCACCTGTATATTCTTCCCATTTCTCTTGTCCATCCACCTGTATATCCTCCCCAATTCTCTTGCCCATTCACCTATATATGCACCCCATTTCTCTTGTTCATCCACCTATATATTATCCCCAATCCTCTTGTCCATCCACCTGTATATCCTCCCCAATCCTCTTGCCCATCCACCTGTATATCGTTCCCATTTCTCTTGTCCATCCACCTATATATACACCCCATTTCTCTTATCCATCCACCTATATATTCTCCCCACTTGTCTTCACCATCCACCAATATATCCTCCCACTTGTCTTGTTCATCCACCTATATATCCTCTCCACTTCTCTTCACCATCCACATGTGTATCCTCTCCAATTCCCTTGACTATCCATCTGTATATCCTCCCCACTCCTCTTGTCCATCCACCTACATATCCTCCCACTTCTCTTCACCATCCACCTATATAATCTCCCCATTTCTGTTGTCCATCCACCTACATATCCTCCCCAATTCTCTTGCCCATCCACCTATATATGCACCCCATTTCTCTTGTCCCTCCACCTATATATTATCCCCACTTCTCTTGTCCATCCACCTGTATATCCTCCCCAATTCTCGTCATCATCAATCTAAATGATACATACACAAATTTCCCTGAAACATTTATCATTTACTCAGTTCTATAACCCATCCCCATTCATTTCTCGCGACTCACCCAGCCACTCAGTTTATCCCTACATATATACCATACTTTATTATCTCCCGATTTTACCGACACTTCACATGGGCTAATCTTCATATTTCTTGAGTCAGTCTATTCTATTACTCCCGCATTAAATCGTTCATTTAAAATTCCTTGCGCCCACCAACATGTACATATACCTTGTTGGTTCTCTAATCTAGTTCATACACAATTATCTCTGTACACATAAAATTACAACTGATCCACGTGTATACCGTGCGGAAGAGGACCTGTTGCCAAATCAAGCAATATCTCTGCAGACCTGATAACCTGCCAAAGGCTACTTTTAAGTCGCTGTTCCCAATACAAACCAAGTACTGTATATATAGGCCTATAGACTGGCTCTAGGTGTTGACCCGATGGAAATGAACAAAATATTACACGTCGATAGCCCTCTACCGGTATCTATCCAGATCTATGTATACCTTGTCCTGAGTTTGTATTGTACTGTATTGTCTCAGGAACGTATCAAGAATCACACTGTCCCGGAAAATATGGACGTAGTTATTTATTTATGTATTTGACAGGTGTTTTAAGACGTACGCAAGAAATATTTCACTTATACGGCTGCGGCTAAAAGCGGCCATTTGCTGGTAATATGGACGTACAGGAAGGTGTGCAGTACTAGCCCGCACTTTGACGTGTCTGACAGGTTTACATTAAGCATAGATACATCTAGACTACACATACCGTTACAACAGGGAGAGCTCATCAACTTCCAGTTGGCAAATACTACGCCTTACCGGTATAGGTTACCCCAGCTGTTCAGGGGAGAGAAAAAGACAGTTTCCTCGTTTTCGTTGGTTTCCAACAAGTTGTTTTCAGTGACTATCACAGGTAATGAGGCTTACGTAAAGGGGGCGGGCAGGCAGACAGGACCAGAGGGAAATCACCCTAATTCCTCAACCTTTTCACATATAAAAGAGCAATTTTCAGTGTGCTTAATTCACATTTTTATTATGATTTTGGAAACAAAACTACATTGGTTTGGCCAGTTTCAGGGCTTAAGAAAAAGTATAATTTTATCAGCTAACACAGAATAATGCCCTCAGCATAAGCTTGAATAACTACCTTGCAAACATGCCAAAAGGTTGAAGAATTACTGTATGATGTATTCAAGATCTAAAACAAGCAAAAACTGCTCACTGTCGATATGTTAATATTATCAACTTTTCAGGAGTTTCAATCTTCTAAAAGTATGTCCTATAACACCTGTCAGTTTAAGGACATCCTGTTGATAACTGTAGGGGAGCTGGTGAAACAGAAATACACCTGTATTCACAAAAGCTGGTGGCCCTAATAAAGCTCCAGTCACAAAAGAACTAAGACGACCTACAACCTGAGCGATTCATCAACATTTTTTGATAAACTTTATGATACCCTGACTGAAACCTAACAAATGTTTGCTGTCACACCTTTTCTGACCTATCGACAACAAGTCTCCTATAAACCCATGGTAGTCACATGGTTGTATGAAATCATAGGCACTGTGACAAAAATAGGCATACCATTCATGAAGACCGTTTGTGAAGATCGTTTGTAAAGCCCGTACATAGCTCATACAACAAGACCTGACAGGTTGGTCAGAACTATGTAGATTATAGCTGATCGCACCTGGATTTTGTGCCTGTGACCTCTCTGAGTGCCTTGCGATCCATGGTGATATCTTCAGATTCATCAAGATTTGCTAAGATCTCCACCAATTACAATCGTATGATCAAAAAAGATTTACGACAATTACCTCTGATTTTTCAATCGCAGACCTGTGTCTTAAGTCGTAAGTATAGTTGTGACTTGAGCTTACAGTTACAGTGTTACAATGTTACTGTCACTCACTTTTAGAAATGCATGTTGCATGCAGTTATTTAATAGCTGTGTGACATAGTTACCTTTGGCAATATCATCTTCTTCTTGCTGACTTTGAACAACATTAGGGTCTGTGCTGACCTGAACTGTCTTTGGCTGTGAAAAATAAACACAATATAAAGCATAAAGAAATGTAACCGAGAATTGTTCAATTTTTTAAAGAGAGAAACACTGTTAAATTTCAAGGAAAAAAATGGTAAAATGTTCAATAGGCTTTTTTTATACATCCACTATATACAAGACAGACTCATTTTTTACCTTCATGCAAAAATGCACAATTCCACAAAATTCAGCGTGAAATGGAAAAAAATACTTCTTACCCTGAAATTTACACAATAATGCCTTTTTTAGGGGCAGGCTGAACGTTGATCAAAATCTACACAACATGCCTACTTGACTTATTTATTAATAATTTCTGAATTTCTTCAATATTCTGGTGCATACTGTAATTCTTCAACCATTTTGCATATTTTGCTCAGTGTTTATTCCAGCATATTCTGAATGCATTATTCTGTGCAGACTGGTAAAATTTTTGTGAAGGGCTGAAATAGGCCAACCCAACCAATGTTGTTTTGTCTCCAAAAGCAAATTAAAAATGTGCAAAAACAGCACTGGAAGTTGTTCTTTCTTATGCATAAAGGTTGAGGAAATAGGGTATCATAAATGACCTAAACAAAATCTGACCCAGATTTTTAGTAGCAAACAGAAAGTCAGAAAGTATTGTCCTTTGTGTTAAAAATTACATTTTTAAGTAGGACATCCTACCTGCCAAACAAACTGAACTTCAAATCACCTTTCTAAGATCTGAAGAACTCACACAATCAGAAAAAATGAGAAACATGGCCTAGAGCCGAAACTTCCTTCACCCTAATTCCTAAACCTTTTGGAATATTAAAGGATAACTTTCAGTGCAATTTATGAACATTTTTAAGTTGATTTTGGAGACAAAACTGCAGTGGTTGGATTGACCAGTTTCTGGCCTTAACAAAAAGTATTATTTTACAAGTCAACACAAAATAATGCCTTCAGATTATGCCTGAATAAATACATTGCAAACATGTGAAAAGTTTGAAGAATTACAGTATAATAACTTTGGTTTTCGCAAACTACTGACTTGAAAAAAAGTGTGAAAAGTATGATCACATCAAAATGTCATCTAGATAAAATTCAGAAGCTGTTCATCCATAAGTAGAGTTTATCATCTTATTGTGATACAAACTGGTGACTGATCATGTAAATGGCCTTAGTTCTGGTGTGTCAAGTGAACCTTACCGTTGTGCTATCTAAGTCAGCAAAGTCTTGACCATCATCCTTGAGGCTTTTGTAAAACGAAGGGATCAAACTGAAAACAAAATACAGAAAATAAATTAAACACGGCTGATTTGAATTTTCTCGTTTCCTGTCAAGTTCGCAATACTGTGCAGTCAGACTGTCCTGATGCAAACGTATTCACAGACAAAGAACATCCACTGTCCTCTGCCCAGTTACACAGTAACACTATACTGAAAATTGCTAACGCCCACATTCACCAATATGCTGTGCCTCCAGCAAATCTGGTTACAATGTTAAATTTGTACACAGTTTGACTGAACAATTTTGACTCATGAAAGAACACAAACAACCGACATGACACAGGTACTCACTTGAGTGCAGGGTCATCTTTAAATTCTGACATCTCTGCCCACTTTTTTGTCAGCAATTTCAACTTCTGTGCAACCCTTGGGTGTGCCTGATTTATAGAAAAAGTAAGGGTAAATAAATAAGATGCTGAAATTATATACAGTTGCAAATATATAAAAACACACCATTTTTTAATTTCTTTGAACACCATGAATATGACTTTGGGGGAAATATGAGACCCTTTTGCCTTTCATGATATTCATTTACTTATTTATTGCAAACAACCACAGTTTGTGCTCTTTTACTAATAGACAGCAAGTCAGCACATAAAATAACTCCATGTCAATAGGGATTTTCCTCTGTATGTTCTTGATGTCATGTAGTCCTTGATAACAAAAAAAGAGAAAAAAAATGACCTTCTGTCCTATCAAACTCCTGCACTCCCCGACGAAGTCACGAGAACAAATCTCCAGGTGGAAGTTCCTGCCACAATTCTTCACACAGGCATCCAACAGCTGGAACCAAAACAAAAAACTATTAAATAAAGCCTCATACCCTGCATTTATGTGATTATTAAAAGATAAATGGAAACTCTCAAATGAATCTTATAAGAATCAAGATTTTGAGGGGCTTTTTTTATTTCATCTGTTGTTATTCATTATCAGTTGTTTATTATCATTTTTTGTAAGCATTACTGCACATAGTAAATACAAGTAAAATACATTGCATACAAATACAAACAAATGCATGGACACATGCACACTGGTAGCGACGTTTGATTGGAACACACAAACCATTTATGTACATGTAGTTAGTCTCAGAGAAGGTATAAATATTGAGTAGCCTTCAATAGATCTCAGTATTCAAATCCCTTGTCTCGCCACAATATGGCTGAGATATTGCCGATGTGGCGTTAAGCCATAATCAATCAATCACTCATTCAAATCCCTTGTCTCACCACGATATGATTTATATTGCTGACGTGGCGTTTAGCCATAATCAATCACTCATTCAAATCCCTTGTCTCACCATGATATGCCTGAGATATTGCCAATGTGGCGTTAAGCCATAATCAATCACTCATTCAAATCCCTTGTCTCACCACGATATGGCTGAGATATTGCCAATGTGGCGTTAAGCCATAATCAATCACTCATTCAAATCCCTTGTCTCACCACGATATGGCTGAGATATTGCCGATGTGGCGTTAAGCCATAATCAATCACTCATTCATTCAAATCCCTTGTCTCACCACGATATGGCTGAGATACTGCCGATGTGGCGTTAAGCCATAATCAATCACTCATTCAAATCCCTTGTCTCGCCACAATATGGCTGAGATATTGCCAATGTGGCGTTAAGCCATAATCAATCATTCATTCAAATCCCTTGTCTCGCCACGATATGACTGAGATATTGCTGATGTGGCGTTAAGCCATAATCAATCACTCATTCAAATCCCTTGCCTCACCATGATATGGCTGAGATATTGCCGATGTGGCGTTAAGCCATAATCAATCATTCATTCAAATCCCTTGTCACAACAACTGCCACATGTCAGCTAACACAGGAAGCATTTTGTTCCAACGAACATTCAGCTGAGCAAGACAGATAAGCAGTGAAGGGAAGTGGGAACACCATGGGCTACAGTACATGTATTCAAATGTACTTTGCATCTACTCTTAACACAAGAAATAAAGCTTTGTTTTACAGGCAAAATGGCAAGAATGTTGACACAACGAAATTCAATGACATCCGCAGAGTATATGTACATGATTTTGTATGTTGTCAGTGGTGAAGTAGGAAGGCCTGTGCTGATAAATTGTGGCAGATTGCTGTTTGATGAATAAAAGTACATGTAACTTTTTCTAACTAAGCTTACCAGAAAAGAATGCATCAGAATATGGTAATACACGGATTGTTAAGAGCCTTCATTTAAGCCCTGCATTGTGATTTATATATTAATTTATTGATTTATTTGATTGGTTCTTTACACTGTACTCAAGACTATTTCATTACGGAAGCCCACAATCATCCACAGGTGACTAGCAGACTGCCAAGGAAGCCAGGATGAGCTGGAGTTGAACTACAGATCGAACTTCAGAAGGATTGGATGACAATTACACCCTCGGGCATTTGCCTGACAGGGAGCTGGTCTTACATGGAGGGGCGCCTTACCGTCAGAGCCTGCATGGAGACGTGAGGGACACGATGGTTCATTCTCTTCACTATGGATCTCAGACAGTCTTTGGAACTGCAACAAATTCTCTCTCTGTTCAACATTTGTCTATATTAAATGCAACTTTTAACATACAATCTCTCCACTTCCTCATTTCACATTTGAAAAGTTAGAACATCACATGACATCTTTCATTTCTCCACTTACAATAATCCAGGGCAAACCTGTGACATTTATTTCATAATACAAGGTACCAAACATAAGGTGACAGTTACCTACAGCATTTCAAGCCTATTTCAGTGAACTGCTGTCAGTTGTTCTCTCCAAATTGAAAACTTTTGCATTTTAAGATAAAGGTTAAATGACAAAAAATGACAAGATAACCTGGACTGCTTTTCATACTCACGGTAAAACTAATTTGTGGGGTATCCATATGTAGAAATCTTACAGAAACCAAAAATACATGTACAACAACAAGAGACACTGCACTGAAACACAAACGGCTTGTGTAAACATTATCATATTAAATCTTGAAGGAACCAGAGAATCAGTTCTCAATGGTATTCTTTCATATACTGTAATTCTTCAACCTTTTCACATATTTGCAAGGTGTTTATTCACGGATATTCTGAAGACGTAATTCTGAGTTGACTGACAAAATTATACTTTTTATGACACCCTGACACTGGCCAATCCAACCAATGTAGTTTTGTCTCCAAAAGCAAATTAAAAATGTGCATGAATTGCACTGAAAGCTGCGCTTTCATGTGCCAAAAAGGTAGAGGAATTAGGGTACATATTATCATATAAAGTGCAGTACATCCTACATGATGAGTGTGGAGATAAGCTTACCCTGATGATGACCTTGTGACCTTGTCACACACCTCCATTATCACTGCCCAGTCCTCCTGGGTATTCATTTCATTTGTGGCTTTCTCTACAACATATGTCAAATTAAAAACCAATTATAAGATCAACTTAACTGATTTTGTTTATTTATTGATTGATTTATAGCAATTCATCTATAATTTTCATGTAACTAGTCGGTGAAAGATGTGAAGTTTACTGTTCATAAGATACAATGGTAATTTTCTTACCAAGTTGGTCTTGCATTTTTAGTTTATTTATTTGATTGGCGTTTTCCGCCATACTCAAGAGAATTTTACTTGTACAAACAGCAGCCAACTTTATGGTGGGAGGACACTGGACCGAGCCTGGAGGAGACCTACCACCACCTGCAGGTTGCTGGCAGGTGTTACAATGCACAACCGGAGATGAAGCCACCATGAGCTAACTTGATGCATTTTTAGAGCAAGGTGAGTAGTTTATAAGGCATTCCATCAAATTATAGGTCACTTACTGTAATACTAATTTCATTTGACTTTACTGCCGTAGAACATTTCACTTAGTTTTACAACAACGTTCTCTGGAGTAAACCATCCACCATTCAGGAATTATTCGACTTCATGCAATTCATCAAAGGTTAATCAGAATACCAACTTTCATCTTTATTCTTGATTTTATTGTCTTGTCTTCATAATGAAGTGAGGAATGCTCCATGTGGCTGCAATGTATGATGCTTATGTTTAAGGCAGTGCATGGCAGAAAAGAAATCCTCAAAAAAATCAGCAAAGTTTCAAGTATGAGTCAGGGAGCAGACATTGAGTGGATTAGCATTAATACATGTAAGCTGGAACTGCATAATGGAAAATGGAAAAACAAATACATGTAGCTTTGACACATACAGATGCAAATGACCTAAGCAAATGTGTCCCAAAACTACACACTGTGCAAGGAATGTTTATTTCAAAAAATTATGGTATCTTCATTACAGTGTAATCTATTGTACCAACATACCCTATTTCTTCGAAAATTTGGGACACTTGGTCTGCTCATTTTAGCCAATATATATGTAACTGTAGTAGGAATAATGAGTTTCCTTTTTCTCACATGGCTAGATCATCTACTGAAAAACACGCTCATACCCTTACTTTTCCAAAAGGCTGGTAAAGAAATGTAATATTCTACTTTCAACACTAAGATCTGTTCAAAATTTAACAAGAATTTGGGTACCTTAAGCATCATGCCTCAATGTTTTGCCCTTGTTTACCACCTGTTAGATGTGATCCCACTTTCACCCAGTGTTAATTTTTTAATTTCTACCTTCCCTTTGACAGCCCATATGAAAGCTCTGTTGGTATAACTTCAACTATTCCTTGGGCTTATTAACTTTGGAAATAACTCTTTTTGTTAACTTTGCATATTACATACACTGTGCATTCATCTTATGAGCACTGCTGATGACAGTAACAGTTATTTCAAGCTAGCTGATCCCTAGTAGATAGAGTTCTGCCGCACTCATAATTAACTTCACAAAGAATTATATATAAGATTGCAACTTGAATCCGCCCTAATGTTTGGTATACATTTAACCCCAACTCACCATGTGCTAAAAATGTCAAAACTGACACTGACGATCCCTCCTATAGCAATAATCTAGTCTTTGAAATTTTTGAGTCGAAAATTCAGACTGAAGAACACCATAACACATAATCAAACCTTGGGAAAGGTACAGGCTGGTGGTTCAAAAATTTCTTCTAAAAATGGCAGTGTTTGATAGCTCTACAAGCCGGCTGACTTTCAACATTAATGTGTACCAAACATCTGGAAGAACTAATTTCCTGCTACACTAAGTACCCAGCTGTTCAATGCTGTACATGGTAAGTAGAGCACTGTTCAAGTGGGCAATTCTTATAAGAAAGTTTATGTGGACCATGTGTGCCATTACTGAGTGGAATATACCTGGGATGTTGTGTGTGCAGGTGCGCTGAGAGTTAAGAGCCACAGATGACTCCTCTTTTGGACTACAGACATCGTTTAGAAAGGATTTATCGGACATGACGTGAAACAATGTATGGTTTACCATTGGTTGCCCCTGTAGCTACTTACTCTGCCACCCCAGTATAAAGAGAGGAGTTGAAATGGCCACTTGGGACTAGGTGACACCACCCCCTCCCCCACCAACCCCCAAACTCCTCACCTGCAAACTTTTCAGACACACTTGTAACAGATATTGTACAATCAAGGACATCATCTTTATGGGGTAAGCAATGGAGGTACAACAATGCTGGAAAGGCCATCGGAACTGAGCAACCAACAATGGCGTGTCAAGCTGATTGGAGTTTTGTGTTTTGAGAAGAAAAAAAAGTCCAAACGAAGACTCAGTCCCTACGAAGCGGACAGATTGGTTCAGTGTTCGTGGAAATCCGATACAGATACACCGACTGATCTCTGATCTGATCACTGCATAAGACCCGTTGGTTCTAGTGTTTAAATATGGTGGTATATGACTGTACTAAAATGACAATTTCAACTCTCCCACTTACTGGTACTGTACTAATATAAACCACAAAGACTACATGAAAATCATTACTTCTTCATAAAATAGATTAAGTACCTGTATTTATTTATTTATAAATGCGTCTGACCAAATAAATAACTTTGCATATACAAGTTAGATCTAGATTTTCTTTGGTTTTCACAAATAATGCGAAGTAAGGAAGTATTCAAAATTATATTAAGAATTTTATCTGAGTAGGCTCTTTTACCGACTGCTTTAAACGTACACAATTAAAAATACCATCAAAGATGTTAATCCATGGTTGCCATATAAGCTTTTAAACTCGGAACGCCCTTTTTTAAATTTGGAATCCCGACTCCTAAACTCGGGGCACTGTCGGCAGCACGAGAACATGGCGATGATTAATCGCCGACGGTCCACCGTTGGTAGGAACCGGTGTGGTTGAAACGTGTTCAACTTTCCTGGTCACGGAAGGTACGCAATATCATGAGAACACTCGAGCCGCTGGCTCCGATGCACTCAACCGTCAGCCACCGGCGATCATCCTGGGTGCATGAGAACTTTAAACCTCGTCTTCACAGACCCGGTATATAACAGTGGACCGGCGACTCGAGCGTTCTCGTGGCGTTGCATACAGGCGGTGACCAGGAAAGTGGAACGTGTTTCAAGCTCACCGATGCCACCCTTCATGTTCTCATGCAGCCGGCGGAAGCCTATGAGAACCAAAGCTTAGTATGCTATGGGGTTTTTTTTATCTTTAAAGCTACGAATTTAATCTTGTATAACTTCCTGCCCAAATCTTACAACATCTTTTAATGTCTTTCACAATATCACCTTTTCAGCTGTATACGCCAAGAAGACAATTTAGGAAAAACAGCTCTGCCACAAAAAACTTGAGATGTGCAAAATGTGTTTAAGCATCTAAGAACGTTATTTCCTCTGGAGATTTCCCTGAAAAACCTAATCTTAACGTACAGTTTATAACGATCTTCCCTGCTTGATTAACCGGGCCGGGTTGCCAGGCACTCCATCTGTTTGATACTCAGATTATGAAAATTGAGGATGATATGTGTTTGTTTCAAATTGTTGACACCATAAGACTTGATTGACACATATAAAACCGTTAGAACAGTCGATATTTATACGAGATGGGCATCTGGATGTTGTGAAGCAATAAAGCTAATCTTCAGAGAACTTACGGATTAAGGGGGAACAACTCTCAGCTCCTTGTTAGCTATACAAGCTTTACCATGCTGTGAGCAGAGGCACTTATCCGTAGATGTATTAAATTTGTTCTGGATAAATCTTGAATTGGTACACATTATTTCATGTTCATAGCACAAGGAGTGCTGCTATTTCTAAAAACTAAAAAGATAAAACTAAAGACATTTCTATATCTTCAAATTTGCTCTGTATTATAGGCGATCCAGTGAAAATTTGTTTTGCATTTGTTTTTTATATCTCTTAACAAATCCTCTATTGCATATATACCCTCCGTCATTGGTCCATGAACTTCCTGGGAACGTGGGATCGGAGCCCGGCTTCACGAAGCACTCTTAACGTTATATTCACTTAACTACGAGTATTGTATATCCATTAAGTCGTCATGGTAGTTGCGATCTCGTAAAGTTAAGAGAGCTTCGTGAAACTTTGCCCAGATAATAGCACCTGCATTCAGGTGCTTCCCCTATACCAGACAGAGTTGTTTTGACAACTACACGTATCATTGTTGACGTCTCGACTGCAGAATACTGGGTTTCCAAAATGGCTGCTGTGGCCTTAGCAAACCTACATGTATTCTCCTCGTGCACGGCTCGCAGCGTCTCGTCTACTAAGGATCGATAGATTCGAATGGTCTGTAAAATCTCCTGTGCGTAATGTACAATTTCTTAATAGATTACCGGGCCTCAGGATCACGAGACGATCTTAAACTTAGGTCCAAATTTCAAATCACTTTAAAATTGTTATTTCTTATGTAACAAGGTTAAAATATTGCTTGACAACATAAATGCTGGGTAAGTCATTGTAATTAAAACAAATTCCAGCTGAAATAATGGAAAGGAACATACCAAGTTTGATGACTGAAACTTTGACTTAAGACTAAGATCACTTCATGATCCCGGGGCCAGGTATTAAAATTTAATGGAAAGAAAAAGTTTAACTGTTGTTTTTCGTAATCAAATGATACATGTAGGTGCATTTTTTTATTTCTTTTTATTTCTTACGAAAAACAAATATACCCAGCTTATTTACCCAGGAGCCTCTCACCAATGCTGTGAGTTTAAGTCCAGCTCATCCTGGCTTCCTCTCCAGCCGTACGTGGGAAGGTCTGGCATACCACCTGCGGATGGTCGTGGGTTTCCACCCACCATAATGCTGGCCGCCCTCGTACAAGCGACCGGCCCGGATAGCACAGTTGGTAGAGCGTCCGCTTCGGGACCGGTAGATCCAGGATCAATCCTTGATCGAGTCACACCTAAGACTTTAAAAGAGAAAGTTGTAACTTCCTCGCTTGGCGTTCAGCATGAAGGGGATTGTGCAACGACTGGTTGACCCGTATCAGTATAATGGCTCGGGCGGGGCGGCTTACTTGCCTTCGGTAAGTCGTCTCAGTTAAGCAGCACTAAATAAAAGAGCGGTGGAAATCCGTCCTGCTACAAGGAGGCACATTACACGTACATGCACCCTAATGATTCCTTCGTCGTCATATGACTGAAAAATTGTTGAGTACGACGTTAAACCCCAAGCACTCACTCACTCGTACAAGCGAAATATTCTTGAGTACGGCGTAAAACACCAGTGAAATAAATAAATAAATAAATCTAATCATATACTGTATAAAATGGATCTTAATTTATTATTACATGGTCCTAATGAAATCAAAACTAATTAAAATAGTATGTGAACAATGGTCTGAATTATAAGTAATATTTGAATATGGTTTATATGTAGGCCTATGTGTACACTGACATGTTAATTTTAGGTTCGATATTAAAGCCAGACACGCAGGCCAATACAGCACGGTCAAAGACATGTACGTCAACCGGTGTGATTTCTTCCTAGAAAAGAATGGAAATGAACTGTGGTATTTACAGAGCATTTAAATTGTGCCTTACAATATGTTATAAACATATTTATGTTCAAATAATACGTGATCAAATAACCTTAATTGTTACTCGAGCCAAACCAACGCACTGTACAGGCATCTGACTCGTCAATAATTTAAACAATTTCCCGCGCCCATGGAGGGGCGCGCATTTGATTGGACCCATGTGTCACGTGCTCCACGGAGGGAAAACGAAAGAGAAGAGAGAGGAAGGAGAATGCACTACAGCAGCAGAAGGACTGTGCTAATATTTGACACTCATTTGTTGCTTTCCAGAGAGGTAAGCTGACTTTGTGTGTTGACAAAAGGCTGTTATAATGGTAGACATATGCTACCCACGTGATGTCATAGTATCGATGACACTGAGCTTGCGATATATTGTTGGGTTTGACAAGGCGTTTAAAAATAGAAAAAAAATAACAGGAATCGACCGTCGTACAGGTAAGTTCGATATGAAATCTTGAGAGCTGAAGGTAATGTGACGGTGCAACAAGCTGTCAAAGCCAGGTAAGCTTCTGAAGTTCATTATAGCTGAAGTATATGGACTATACGATATTCAGAAAAGCCTAGAGTGTCTAACTTGTCAGTTATAGATGTCGACGGGCATATACGCACATACGGCTGTAATGTTTTCAGGTTTGGACAAGAAAACATAAAATTTGTCCTCCTTTTAGAGGAATTCCTCTTTATTGAAATGTTCAGAATTTAATTCAGAAATGCTGAAAAATGGCTAAATTATGAGTATGTATACTTTCTTCTTTTTCACCCCAGTGTCTGTCTCGTCCTCGGTCAGATGCAAGTCGTAAGATCTCGACTACCCATCGCCACACACAATTTTATTATACATGAACATTTATTACCACGTGTATAGTATTAAACAAATATCAAATATTGGATATATTCTATAAAAAATTAAATTATAAAAATATTCCACGTATTACATTCTGATGACAGTAAAATTCACTGTGTACATGTGCTAGTGACATTTCTGTTTACATAGTTAAGGTATACTTCTCAGAATATCACCCATTGGTGGGGATTAACTAAACCCTTTTTGTGTACAGTAACTTTCACCTGGAAATTCTGGTCTGGAATAGGGTAACCTGCTCTGTGATTTGTGATTTGAAGGAAACAGTACTGGTTAGTCAGGTGTCAGTATAATGTGACTGAGTGGGTTCTCATGATCCCTCAGCATTGACAGCACTAGAGAAGCATGGAGTCGCCCTGCCACAAGAAGACACAGTATAGGTACACACACCTAATGATGACTCCTCATCCTATGACTGAAAAATTGTTAAGTGTGACGTAAAACCTAAACATACATACACACTGGATCACGTGTGTGGACTGTGGGATTGTGGCATAGCCTTTACTTTAAGAAATTTGTCAGTTCGTCACCTGCAGAGATGGGGCAGTTTGCACCATGCATGAAACTGACAAACATCAATTCTGTTGATAAAACAGAAAAAATTCAAGGCTTCTTGAGCCTTCATTAAGAAATTTTATAAAATGTAACTCAAAATGATACTTTCTGTGAAGGAAGTCTGTAAAGGAAGAAATTTCTCCTCTGTATATGTAAATAACATCTTTTGTTCAGTTTACATGTTAGTTTGAGTACAGTTTGATTCGTTTGGGGACCCAGCAGTTTTGAAGCACTAACAGTTTCCGGAACTAAAATGACTGATCAAGATATGAAACACCAATCAAGTGTATAAATATACGGAGGTTGGGTGCAATTCAGTGGGGTTTGGACAATACAGAAATAAATCACTTTTATTGGCTGATCCAGGCATTCGACTGTCGCTGGATTTTATGCTTCGGTTTTGTAGTGTAGGTTTCAAAGATGAGAGCAGTGCTGACCTAGTTATCGCGGACATTAAGCACCTTGGCTTAAACACAGGGTCTCAATAATTTTACTCTATTATATTTAAAAAACACAGGAAAAACATCCTTTGTATGCAAGAAAGATGAAACAAAATTGTTCATTTATAATAAATTCAGAGAAAAAAATTATATCATAAGATTTAATTAATTTATGCATTGTTGAGTGAGATACAGTTTTTTCATTTCCCTAAACCTTCAGTATCTCAGTGGTGTATCTTAACACCTGCCCGCATGCCAAATGCAGGCAAAAATCGCTGCGGGCATGCTATAGCCTCGCGTAGCCTGCCCGATCAGGCAGCCACTATTTCTCTATACCCAATCTCCCCCTTTCACATAAAGTCAATTCCAGTAATATCCTCTGACACACATGAGTTCAACCAGTCGAAGGGGAAGTTTTCTGTGTTCTTCGTGACTTGGCTCCATGTGGTAGTGTAACCATATTGCTTACATCCAGTTCGATAAGCTGGACAGAGGAGAGTTTGTAATTTTAATGTCAAATCTGTTGCTATCGAGAAGCCGCCATTTTGTCGCAATGCACCGTTTTTTAACCAACCTTTCTCCAAAAAAGATAAAGCTACTATATCGTCTGATTGTAATAGGTTGTATGACCTAATAGGTTGTATGAAAATGTCAAACTCAATCCATCACCAAACGATCTGAAGGAAAACACTGTTTTCTACAGATCTGTAGCCCGTCAAAGAAGTTGATTTGATACGGACAGCACATGTACAAACCACAAGACATTTGTGAAAAGATTCAAAAATGAAGCTTTGAATGAGCCTTGCAGAACTAAAATTGTCAGTGGCTTTTCTGAAGTTGAGAAACAAAGACTGTTAATCCTCTTCAGAATATAGTACGCGGTGCTGAAAGCTGGTAAACCATGGACAGACTTTTCTGTGTGAACTGGACAGAACAAAGGGACTGGATGTTGGGAACACATACATAAACAGAAATAGTGGTATGAACTTTGGCAGATAGATTGCCCATATCGCTCTCAAAGAACTTTGTACATATTTCTGGGAAGCTGAATTTTTTACAGTCATTATTAATGAGGCCACAGATGCAAGTCAAAAGGAACAAGTTGTTGTTTACGAGCAGTTTTCGTTAAATGGGAGAATATTTTCAAAGTTTTGTGGAATTTTTACTCTAGATCGAGCTAATGCTTGTCAGATTTGTGATGGTCTCAAGGTGAACTGAAAACTGAGGCTAGGGTCGGAGGCAAACAAACAGATTGTAAGTTAAAATGGAACAGCAGAGAATGGAACAGTGATGGTTCAGGAGAGAACAGAGGCGACTGCAAACAGGCATTCATGTAATGACATTACAGAAGACAATGAAAACAGAACTGTGGACAAAGAGATGACAGCAGTGGATGTTGAGGGCAGTAACACACACTTGGACAGCAGTCATGAGCATCCAGAGGATGTGCTACAAATGGATATGAAGTCTGGGGATCAAAACTTCACAAATGATGATTCATCAGCATTTGACTCGGTGATCATGATGATCCAGGTCAGGAATATCAACTTGCAAATGTCGATCAACCCGCAAATGTCGATCAACCCACAAATGTGACATACACTCCACTTTTGGTGGGTATGGTTAGTGATGGGGCGAGTGTCCTTAGTTCAGGCAGTATTATCAGTTGAGGTGAACTGTCATCTTTTGTATATATGGTGTGTATCCCATCATTTACAATTAGGGATGAAAGATACACTAAGTAAATGTAAGCTTTTTAATGAACTGTATGAATTCCTACTGTACCAATACCATACCAGTGTAGTAAATGCTGCTTTTAGGGCAGTTATTAAAGTCAAACAGCGCAAGGCTGGTTGTGCAGTAACCCGTGTAGATGGCGACAGATGGATTTCCCATATGTGCAATGCATTAAGAAACTTGCTCAACACCATTGACTGTCACCTTGACCACCTAAATGCCATACAGGTGGCAGAATGCTACATTGATGCTCAGAAAGGGAAGGCTGACAGATGACAGCAGTGGATGTTGAGGGCAGTTCTCCAAGAATTGTCCAAATTTTCACTTTTCTCTCAGAAAGCGAACACGAGCATTACAGCCATTCAGTATGGACACTCTTTACACTCTTTTTGACTGCCTTACTCACTTAAATACTGAGCCTAGAAAATCTTAGACAGCCTATGTGTTACAAAAAACATTGTCACAGTCTGGAAACCCAACTGCTCACCTGGACAATCAAGTGAAGCGTTACACCATTGACAGTTTGCTGACATGCATTAAACAAAGATGTTCACTTTCTATCTGTGCAGAATTAGCATCCAAAGTCCCTATCTTGCACCTAGCCTCTTGGAAAAAGGACAGTTTATTTCATCTTGTGAATGTTTGCACCAATGGATGTAAAACCTTCGCAGCTGAAGAGTGGATGGATGGAGAGCTGCAGGAAACTCTCAAAACTAAATGGGTTAGTGATCAACTTGTGTATGCTGGTGCAGACGTTGAGGAAGTGCCTCTTGAATGTACATCTGCAAAACCCTACCTACCATCTCTTACCTACCATCTCTCAGATTCCAAATCTGATTCTAACCGAACCTCACCAACTTTATCAAGGGCAGATATCCTTTCCAAACTGTCAACCAACACATTTGTGAACCTGAGCATTTTCCTAGATTTTCTGAGTGCATTTGGCTTATCAAGTGCAGAGGCAGAACGAGGATTCAGTCAGCATAAAGTTGTTAAGACTGATAAAAGAACAGTTCTCCAGCAATCACCATTGCAAGATGAACTACTGGTGAAATCATGTGGCCCAGAACTATGCAAATTTGACCCAGTTGTTGCCATAGAAGCTTGATTAAGGAGTGTTTTGGACAAGTCTGTTAGAAGCAAACGGCCCTCTTTCTGGATTGTCACACAGGACATTTTGGCCTAAAACCGAAACCGAGAATATATAAACAGTATACTAGTCTACACTAATACTAACTAATATGCTTGGATCGTCAGAAAATCATATCGATACCAATTGTTGTATAAAAGGTTTTTTTATTTTTTTTATTTTGTCATTAGGCAACAATCAATCAATCAGTCACACAGTTTGTTTACCAGATAACTTTGGCGGTGTATGAGTAAACAATGGAGAAACTAAAAGAACACTAATACATGTACTTTCAGGTATGATCAGTGTATTTAATATATGTTATGCATATGCTTCATTGTGTCATTCATTCCGTCGAAAGCATTTTAGGTGGTAATGTTGGACTTTTTCACACATTGGCCGTGGGCAAGTAGATTTAGGCAGTTTGCTTGCCCTGATGGCAGGCCCTTTCCAGTGAGGGCAGGCTGCCCTGATGGCAGGCCCTTTCCAGTGAGGGCAGGCTGCCCTGATGGCAGGCCCTTTCCAGTGAGGGCAGGCTGTCCTGATGGCAGGCCCTTTCCATTGAGGGCAGGCTGACTTAAGGTGCAGGCTGCCCTGTTGGCAGTCACCAAAAAAAATTAAGTTACACCACTGCATCTGTGATGAATTTCCATTGAATGATAGTTGTTATTTAGCAGCTGCATGCTGACTATACGCTAACATGTATAACACAAATGTATTTGTATAATTTGAACCGGCCGTTTAAGTAGGCCTAAGGTCTACTGGGTAGATGAATGCGGTTTGAGCAAAGACAGTGTGCTGCTGTCTGACATAATTTGTGATACCGTCGTTGAATATTACACGGCTTGTAAATTAACTGATTTTACGTCGGTGGTGGCCCGTAAATGATCTGTCCCACAACACTGTGTGAAATGGCCCTTTGGCTACATGTAAATAAATTGTTATAAATGATCTTAAAATGGTGTCTTATGCAGTAGCTCTTTGTTATCATAAGCCACTTCATGGAGTGAATGGGTAAAGGCTATGTCACAGCTTAGGCCACGCAATCTTATAGCAACTTGTTTGATTGGGTAAAATTCTCAAGATGGTTGCCTGGACTCACACCAGCCATTTGTACAGTATCGTTATTTTGTTCTACATGTTATTCGGTGAAATCTCATTAAAATAATAGAGTGTGATACTTTTTAGAAAGCTTGACTATCCTACTTTCGATTCAAATATGTTTTAGCCAGGTGCTGTCTTGTCCTTGAATATATGCAATAATTATTTTTGTCAAAGGCATTGCCTACCTACAAGCATCGCCTGCTCACAAGCATTGCCTACCTACATTGCCTTCTACACACCTTGCCTACCTACATTGCCCGCCTACTTTCAGGCATTTCCTACCTACCTACAACCCCTGCCTACCTACCTACATTGCCTGCCTACAAGCATTGCCTACCTACATTGCCTGCCAACAATCATTACCTAACTACATTGCCTTCTACACGCCTTGCCTACCTACAAGCATATATATATATATATATATATATATATATATATATATAAATACTGCCTGTTAAGTTATCTGTCGTACTAATGACAGCTGGGTCATATCAGTGTTTGACAATTTCTCTTTGCCAATCTGTCCGTAATCTTGTGGACTGGCTCCGATACTTTAGTTGGTAGAGCGTCCGCTTTGGGAGTGGTAGATTCAGGGTAAATCCTGGGTCAGATCACACCTAAGACTGTAAAAAAGAGGAAGTTGTAACTTCCTGGCTTGGCTTTCTGCATTAAGGGGATAGTGCAATGACTGGTTGACCCGTATTGGTATAATGGCTTGGGCGAGGCATTTCAATGAAGCAGCACTAGATAAAAGAGCGGTGAAAATCTGTCCTGCAACAAGGAGGCACAATTCATGCACATTAAGGATTTTTTCAACTGAAAAATTGTTAAGTAGGACGTTAAATCCCAAGCACTTACTCACTCCCTAATAATAAAAGTTCACAGGCGATTCTTTGGCTTACGATTTCCTCTCTCGCTGCTGAACAAAGTCGGTCTTATAGAGCATCGAGGGGAATAGGGATCCAATGCTGGTAGATGGAAATACCTGTGAAGTGTTTTCACCCTTACCTGTTTGGATACCCAAATAGATAACGGCGAAAATGATGCTGTAAAATAATGTTGCCATATTTTTGTGGGATGTATACTTTACTGAACTGATGACCAGTGTCCTTGTGTTTCCACACAGGGAGTCAAGATTTCAGTTTAGTGACTCATTTTGAGGGATAATCATTGAAAGATGTTCAAGGAAACAGGTCACCACTGCCAGATGCTGAGAAAACTTTGGTGGATAGAAACGGTATCTGTTCAGTGATACATTGTTATGAATTGGAAATGGCATTACTGACATTAGAAAGGGCAGGTGCATTTCTAAATGGATATAGGGAAGTTTTCATACAAACTCAAAGCTGATATGTTACATCCTTTAACCTTCGTGCAACACAACATGATTTTGGCTGTCCTCTTCCTCATGTAGTAATGTTTTGGACTGTAAATTAGCTCAAAGCTGGTGATCTGAGCTGAAGCCTTCTTGGGTGCTGACATTCTTCAGGGTTTTGGACAGTATGTAAATTGAATGATGTATTGAAGATAGAAGAAATGTTTGATTTTTCACATGAAGGAAGAATCCCCTACATTTCACAAAGATAGGAAAGCTCAAAATTAGGAAAATGGAAACAGATTTCTCAGTATAAATTTTATTTTACTATGTCATCAGGTTCCGCTTCACTTAGTCAAAAGTATCAGCTGGACTGGATTCTGGTTATATTTTCACACCCTAGCCCCCTTTTGGGCCTGAAAATGCTAGCACAAACTGTTGACTTCAATTATGCAGTAGTACTCATAAAAATGTTTAACAAATTGTCTGCCTGTCAGCTTTATCGCAAAGGTCTAAGAATACTTGTTTTGAGAAATGCTAAATGTAGGGTGATATAATTTAGTACTGTGTTCTGATCAGTGTTGAGGAAGTTTAATTGTGTTCAATCTGTTGAACAGGATTCTACCATTGTTCTTCCCATATGCGAAAAAAAAAAAAAAACCCACCTACCTGCCCTCTTTGGTTATAAAAGGCATGTAATATCAAACAAGCAATATTTTAATTTTGGCCCTGGATGATGCCGGGTTGAATACATGTAGATGTATACAGGTTTGGGTGTACACAACAAAAACATGGCGGGATATAACTGGGGAGTTGAATGTTCGCATTGTGCGCTGCGAAACATTGTATACTTGCACAACATACTTTCTTTATTAACCTCTTGTAACCATGGTTACGTGACCTGCACCTGTATGTTTCTGTCAGAGTTTTATAGTCCTACTCCAGAGACCCCACCCTCCAGGTTTAGACACATTCTGTGGGTGTTCAGCCCATTAGCTTTGCAGGAGACAGGATACATTCAGTTTGAGGCACGTCCAGGTATAGTGATTTGGTGACCAGTTTTTGAGGGAGGAGAAGAGTGGGGGAGGGAGGGGGGAGTGGACTGTTAGGCAGGGATTAAAACACAAGCCAGAAAAATGGATGGTGGTAGGTCTTTCCTGTCAAGCTTCCTCCCACCGTAATGTTGGCCGCTGTCATGTTAGTAAAATGTTCTTGAGTAAGGCATTAGATACCAATCAAATAAATAAGAAAATGCCAGTAATGTGGGTAGTTAGAAAATTTACCAATCTTAGCTGTCAGAAACATCTTGAAAGTCATGTAGACAATGTGCTGAAAACACAATGAATTATGAGTGTTTTATGTTGTTTTATTGTGTGAAATTTATAATGTAAGCAATAATTGTTAAGATCACATTAGTCTTTTCTGGTAATCAACACAATAGTGAGGCTAATCCCAATGATGAAGCCCGCAGTTACACCCCAAAATGCGAGACTCTAATCAGTACATATTCTGCCTCTTTGTAATTCGGTTGAATGGATATTAATGAAAACACAACACCAATTCATTCAAAGGAAATTTGTACTTGTTTACCGCGGGTATTTTGCGGGTAAGAATCCTTCATTGGCTAATACGGATTACATCACTAAATTTTCACTCTTATCAGAACACCAGGTGCCTTTTGACAGTGTGTAGAATCCATAGATTCAAATGGTCTGTCATGGAGAGAGTATACCGCGACTTAGTGGTTAGCGTGTCAGTGTGGCGCAATGATCATGGAGAGAGTATACCGCGACTTAGTGGTTAGCGTGTCAATGTGGCGCAATGATCATGGAGAGAGTATACAACGACTTAGTGGTTAGCGTGTCAGTGTGGCGCAATGATCATGGAGAGAGTATACCGCGACTTAGTGGTTAGCATGTCAGTGTGCTGCAATGATCATGGAGAGAGTATACCGCGACTTAGTGGTTAGCGTGTCAGTGTGGCGCAATGATCATGGAGAGAGTATACCGTGACTTAGTGGTTAGCATGTCAGTGTGGTGCAATGATCATGGAGAGACTATACCGCGACTTAGTGGTTAGCATGTCAGTGTGGCGCAATGATCATGGAGAGAGTATACCGCGACTTAGTGGTTAGCGTGTCAGTGTGGCGCAATGATCATGGAGAGAGTATACCGTGACTTAGTGGTTAGCGTGTCAGTGTGGCGCAATGATCATGGAGAGAGTATACCGCGACTTAGTGGTTAGCGTGTCAGTGTGGCGCAATGATCATGGAGAGAGTATACCATGACTTAGTGGTTAGCGTGTCAGTGTGGCACAATGATCATGGAGAGAGTATACCGCGACGTAGTGGTTAGCGTGTCAGTGTGGCGCAATGATCATGGAGAGACTATACCGCGACTTAGTGGTCAGTGTGGCGCAATGATCATGGAGAGAGTATACCGCGACTTAGTGGTTAGCGTGTCAGTGTGGCACAATGATCATGGAGAGAGTATACCGTGACTTAGTGGTTAGCGTGTCAGTGTGGCGCAATGATCATGGAGAGACTATACCGCGACTTAGTGGTCAGTGTGGCGCAATGATCATGGAGAGAGTATACCGCGACTTAGTGGTTAGCGTGTCAGTGTGGCACAATGATCATGGAGAGAGCATACCGTGACTTAGTGGTTAGCGTGTCAGTGTGGCGCAATGATCATGGAGAGACTATACCGCGACTTAGTGGTTAGCGTGTCAGTGTGGTGCAATGATCATGGAGAGAGTATACCGCGACTTAGTGGTTAGCGTGTCAGTGTGGCGCAATGATCATGGAGAGAGTATACCGTGACTTAGTGGTTAGCGTGTCAGTGTGGCGCAATGATCATGGAGAGAGTATACCGCGACTTAGTGGTTAGCGTGTCAGTGTGGCGCAATGATCATGGAGAGAGTATACCATGACTTAGTGGTTAGCGTGTCAGTGTGGCACAATGATCATGGAGAGAGTATACCGCGACTTAGTGGTTAGCGTGTCAGTGTGGCGCAATGATCATGGAGAGACTATACCGCGACTTAGTGGTCAGTGTGGCGCAATGATCATGGAGAGAGTATACCGCGACTTAGTGGTTAGCGTGTCAGTGTGGCACAATGATCATGGAGAGAGTATACCGTGACTTAGTGGTTAGCGTGTCAGTGTGGCACAATGATCATGGAGAGAGTATACAGCGACTTAGTGGTTAGTGTGTCAGTGTGGCGCAATGATCATGGAGAGACTATACCGCGACTTAGTGGTCAGTGTGGCGCAATGATCATGGAGAGAGTATACAGTGACTTAGTGGTTAGCGTTTCAGTGTGGCGCAATGATCATGGAGAGACTATACCGCGACTTAGTGGTCAGTGTGGCGCAATGATCATGGAGAGAGTATACCGCGACTTAGTGGTTAGCGTGTCAGTGTGGCACAATGATCATGGAGAGAGCATACCGTGACTTAGTGGTTAGCGTGTCAGTGTGGCGCAATGATCATGGAGAGACTATACCGCGACTTAGTGGTCAGTGTGGCGCAATGATCATGGAGAGAGTATACCGCGACTTAGTGGTTAGCGTGTCAGTGTGGCGCAATGATCATGGAGAGAGTATACCGCGACTTAGTGGTTAGCGTGTCAGTGTGGCGCAATGATCATGGAGAGAGTATACCGCGACTTAGTGGTTAGCGTGTCAGTGTGGCGCAATGATCATGGAGAGAGTATACCGCGACGTAGTGGTTAGCATGTCAGTGTGGTGCAATGATCATGGAGAGAGTATACCGCGACGTAGTGGTTAGCGTGTCAGTGTGGCGCAATGATCATGGAGAGACTATACCGCGACTTAGTGGTTAGCGTGTCAGTGTGGCGCAATGATCATGGAGAGAGTATACCGCGACTTAGTGGTTAGCGTTTCAGTGTGGCGCAATGATCATGGAGAGAGTATACCGTGACTTAGTGGTTAGCGTGTCAGTGTGGCGCAATG
Source organism: Liolophura sinensis (assembly GCF_032854445.1). NCBI lineage: Eukaryota > Metazoa > Mollusca > Polyplacophora > Chitonida > Chitonidae > Liolophura > Liolophura sinensis. The sequence goes on along the minus strand of NC_088297.1, from coordinate 23,504,236 downwards.
ATCATGGAGAGAGTATACCGCGACTTAGTGGTTAGCGTGTCAGTGTGGCGCAATGATCATGGAGAGAGTATACCATGACTTAGTGGTTAGCGTGTCAGTGTGGCACAATGATCATGGAGAGAGTATACCGCGACTTAGTGGTTAGCGTGTCAGTGTGGCGCAATGATCATGGAGAGACTATACCGCGACTTAGTGGTCAGTGTGGCACAATGATCATGGAGAGAGTATACCGCGACTTAGTGGTTAGCGTGTCAGTGTGGCACAATGATCATGGAGAGAGTATACCGTGACTTAGTGGTTAGCGTGTCAGTGTGGCACAATGATCATGGAGAGAGTATACAGCGACTTAGTGGTTAGTGTGTCAGTGTGGCGCAATGATCATGGAGAGACTATACCGCGACTTAGTGGTCAGTGTGGCGCAATGATCATGGAGAGAGTATACAGTGACTTAGTGGTTAGCGTTTCAGTGTGGCGCAATGATCATGGAGAGACTATACCGCGACTTAGTGGTCAGTGTGGCGCAATGATCATGGAGAGAGTATACCGCGACTTAGTGGTTAGCGTGTCAGTGTGGCACAATGATCATGGAGAGAGCATACCGTGACTTAGTGGTTAGTGTGTCAGTGTGGCGCAATGATCATGGAGAGACTATACCGCGACTTAGTGGTCAGTGTGGCGCAATGATCATGGAGAGAGTATACCGCGACTTAGTGGTTAGCGTGTCAGTGTGGCGCAATGATCATGGAGAGAGTATACCGCGACTTAGTGGTTAGCGTGTCAGTGTGGCGCAATGATCATGGAGAGAGTATACCGCGACTTAGTGGTTAGCGTGTCAGTGTGGCGCAATGATCATGGAGAGAGTATACCGCGACGTAGTGGTTAGCATGTCAGTGTGGTGCAATGATCATGGAGAGAGTATACCGCGACGTAGTGGTTAGCGTGTCAGTGTGGCGCAATGATCATGGAGAGACTATACCGCGACTTAGTGGTTAGCGTGTCAGTGTGGCGCAATGATCATGGAGAGAGTATACCGCGACTTAGTGGTTAGCGTTTCAGTGTGGCGCAATGATCATGGAGAGAGTATACCGTGACGTAGTGGTTAGCATGTCAGTGTGGTGCAATGATCATGGAGAGAGTATACCGCGACTTAGTGGTTAGCGTGTCAGTGTGGCACAATGATCATGGAGAGAGTATACCATGACTTAGTGGTTAGCGTGTCAGTGTGGCACAATGATCATGGAGAGAGTATACAGCGACTTAGTGGTTAGTGTGTCAGTGTGGCGCAATGATCATGGAGAGACTATACCGCGACTTAGTGGTCAGTGTGGCGCAATGATCATGGAGAGAGTATACAGTGACTTAGTGGTTAGCGTTTCAGTGTGGCGCAATGATCATGGAGAGAGTATACCGCGACTTAGTGGTTAGCGTGTCAGTGTGGCGCAATGATCATGGAGAGAGTATACCGCGACTTAGTGGTTAGCGTGTCAATGTGGCGCAATGATCATGGAGAGAGTATACCGCGACTTAGTGGTTAGCGTGTCAATGTGGCGCAATGATCATGGAGAGAGTATACCGCGACTTAGTGGTTAGCGTGTCAGTGTGGCGCAATGATCATGGAGAGAGTATACCGCGACTTAGTGGTTAGCGTGTCAGTGTGGCGCAATGATCATGGAGAGAGTATACCGCTACTTAGTGGTTAGCGTGTCAGTGTGGCGCAATGATCATGGAGAGAGTATACCGCGACTTAGTGGTTAGCGTGTCAGTGTGGCGCAATGATCATGGAGAGAGTATACCGCGACTTAGTGGTTAGCGTGTCAGTGTGGCGCAATGATCATGGAGAGAGTATACAGCGACTTAGTGGTTAGCATGTCAGTGTGGCACAATGATCATGGAGAGAGTATACCGCGACTTAGTGGTTAGCGTGTCAGTGTGGCGCAATGATCATGGAGAGAGTATACCGCGACTTAGTGGTTAGCGTGTCAGTGTGGCGCAATGATCATGGAGAGAGTATACCGCGACTTAGTGGTTAGCGTGTCAGTGTGGCGCAATGATCATGGAGAGAGTATACCGCGACTTAGTGGTTAGCGTGTCAGTGTGGCGCAATGATCATGGAGAGAGTATACCGCGACTTAGTGGTTAGCGTGTCAGTGTGGCGCAATGATCATGTGTCTAGTGTTGGAATTATGCTGTCCATGTTGTGTCTAATGCTGGAATTATGCTGTCCATGTTGTGTCTAATGCTGGAATTATTCTGTCCATGAGTCTAGTGCTGGAATTATGCTGTCCATGTGTCTAGTGTTGGAATTATGCTGTCCATGTTGTGTCTAATGCTGGAATTATGCTGTCCATGAGTCAAGTGTTGAAATTATGCTGTCCATGTTGTGTCTATTACTGGAATTATTCTGTCCATGAGTCTAGTGCTGGAATAATGCTGTCCATGTTGTGTCTAATGATGGAATTATGCTGTCCATGTGTCTAGTGTTGGAATTATGCTGTCCATGTTTTGTCTAGTGCTGGAATAATGCTGTCCACGTATCCAGTACTGGAATTATTCTGTCCATGTTGTGTCTAATGCTGGAATTATGCTGTCTATGTTGTGTCTAATGCTAGAATTATGCTGTCCATGAGTCTAGTGCTGGAATTATGCTGTCCATGTGTCTTGTGCTTGAATTATGATGCCCATATTGTGTCTAATGGAATGATCCTGTCCATGTGGTGTCTTTGCTGGTTTTATGCTGTCCATGTTGTGTCTAGTGCTGGAATAATACTGTCCATGTTTTGTCTAGTGCTGGAATAATGCTGTCCATGTTGTGTCTAGTGCTGGAATTATTCTGTCCATGTGGTGTCTAGTGCTGGAATTATTCTGTCCATATTGTGTCTAGTGCTGGAATTATGCTGTCATGTGGTGTCTAGTGCTGGTTTTATTCTGTGATGTGGTGTCTAGTGCTGGTTTTATGCTGTCATGTGGTGTCTAGTGCTGGTTTTATGCTGTCATGTGGTGTCTAGTGCTGGAATTATTCTATCCATATTGTGTCTAGTGCTGGAATTATGCTGTGATGTGGTGTCTCGTGCTGGTTTTATGCTGTGTCGTGGTGTCTAGTGCTGGTTTTATGCTGTGTCGTGGTGTCCTAGTGCTGGTTTTATGCTTCTGAGTTTCTCCATGTGTGCGATTCTGCATATACTTTGAAGTGCAACATCTCACTTCTGCAACATCATCAAGACAGATATTTATGTTTTTAAACTTCATGTGGGATACTTTATTAATGCACGTGTAAATCTTCAACCTTTTCAACCACTAAAGCACTTCTTTCCGTGACTTGTTCTTGTCATTAATAATGAAAGCTGCATGAAACTGTGCAAATTGTTTCTCTACACTCAGAATGTTTCAAAATATTGGTTTAAGAAGTGGTTGAAAACATCACCCTAATACGTATGTGTACAGACATGTTTACCAATAAATGCACTTACGTGTATACCAATACATGTACACATGTGTGCACCAATACATTACATACATGTGTACCAATACATTACATACATGTGTACCAGTACATTACATACGTTGCGGTCGCTGTGAGTTCAAGTCCAGCTCATGTTGGCTTCCTCTCCGGCTGTACGTGGGAAGGTCTGGCGGCATCCTGCAGATGGTCGTGGGTTTCCCCAGGGCTATGCCAGGTTTCCTCCCACCATAATGCTGGCCGCCGTCGTATAAGTGAAAAATTCTTGAGTACGGCCTAAAACACCAATCAAATAAATAAATAAATAACATTACATACGTGTGCACCAATACATTACATACATGTGTACCAATACATTACATACGTGTGCACCAATACATTACATACATGTGTACCAATACATTACATACATGTGTACCAATACATTACATACATGTGTACCAGTACATGTATATACGTGTGTATCAATACATTACAGACGTGTGTACCAATACATTACAGACGTGTGTACCAATACATTACATACGTGTGTACCAATACATTACATACATGTGTACCAGTACATGTATATACATGTGTACCAATATGTTGCATACATGTGTACCAATACATGTATAAACATGTGTACTATTACATTACATATATGTGTACCAATACAGTGCATACATGTGTACCAATACATGTATATACATGTGTACCAACACAGTGCATACATGTGTACCAATACATGTATATACATGTGTACTATTACATTACATACATGTGTACCAATACAGTACATACATGTGTACCAATACATTACATACATGTGTACCAATACATGTATATACATGTGTACTATTACATTACATACATGTGTACCAATACAGTGCATACATGTGTACCAATACATTACATACATGTGTACCAATACATGTATGTACATGTGTACCAATACATTACATACATGTGTACCAATATATGTACATACATGTGTGTCAAGGCCATTGTTTGATTTCCTTAGCGCATATGTTTTGCCATAGTTTCACTTTCTTCCCTTAGTTGTATGCTTTCATTGATCACTTCCGGATTCACTTCTCACTCACAAGATACATGTACATGTACTTTCATTTACCAGAAGTACACACAACCATTTTTCTGGTCATGTGATTAGGTGCACATGACGGAAAATTTCGCCCATTACTGGTTCCAATTTTTGAGAGTTCTTATGATTGCAGAAAGTTCTGAGGTTTGTGCGGATGTTACACTGTATCCTACTGGAAAAATTTCAGAAAGGTAATTTTCGATGACATGTATTTGCCTCTAAAAAGGAAGTTTTGAGGAGAAATTTTAGGGCAGTTATGAGTGATTTTGTTCCTGGGCTGTTTATGTGCTGGTAATACTGCCTTCATTGTGTCAGTTATAGTCCATTGACATTCTGCATGCTGATGTTTAGGGACTGGCACGCTAACAACATATCAGATAAGCGAGACCGTCAGATCTATTTCTGTTAGGCCACCTCAGGCCATCATTAGACAATTCTTTGTTGGACATAACCTAACTGTGTCACAAGAAATGGGGTTGGTTCGTTGGGATTTCTCTTTTATTAGGCCACAAAAATTTTAATTTTTCTTTTACGTGTAGAATGAATCTTTGTTTATTATCAGAGGAGGGAAGTAAAAGTAAGAATAAAACTTGTGGAAAATGTGGACTGTCCCAGTAATTTTACCTGTTGAAGACATATTTACATGCTCAGAAAACTTTGAAAAACTGGAAAATCATAAAAACATGAATACAGGACAAAATTTATCTTTTCAATTTATGGATTTTTGTTGTTGTTGTTGTGTCACCAGTAAATGGCATAAAGTAAAGATTGGCGTTGCCTTTATGGAAAAGATAGGGAGTTTAAATAAATTAATACCGCGAGGATGAGAACAAATTCTCATCAAGATGCCGAACGAAAACTTTAAAGAGTAGGACCCTTTTTGTGGAGGACGGGTCGGGTTTTGCCCATCAAACATTTATGTGTTTTTAATGATAGCCTTATCTGCATACACACGTATGTTGTACGTACTAATACACCTGTACTGGACTACTTTCATTTTCAGCCATGGCCTGCTTGCATTGATCTGATGACCTACAAGTACATGTGTCTATTTACTGGTAGTATTCATAGACATTTACCAGAAGAAGGTGGGAGACTTCAGGTGTGATCAATTCTTGATTGTATGAAGGTATTAGGTGACTAAGATACATATTCATGTAGTCCACAGCATACCTGGCTGTCAGCATAATGTAGCCTGTACATGTTGGTAGCTTCGTGCTTATGATCAGATAATTAGATGGGATTATCAGTAGGTGTAAATATCATATGGTACCAGTGCCCGACTAGTATTGCAGACAGATCTATGTGGAATATACGTCATACCCTCGGAGAGTCTCACAGGTGCAAAGTGGTTTTAATATCCCTACTACATGTACAGAGGACTGATTGGGATTTGATGAACAGGTACAGATCTGTTAACACCTCTCCTTCACAATATGTTTATTTTTTGTTTGATTGGTGTTTTACGCCGTGCTCAAGAATATTTCACTTATACGACGGCGGCCAGCATTGTGGTGGGAGAGTCTGGGTAAAACCCACAACCGTCTGCCGGTTGCTGTCAGACCTTCCCAGGTGTAGCAGACCCTCATTATATAAACATGCTTTATGACACCATGCAATTTTATATAACACGCAGGGCTGATGTAGCTCCGGAAAATCCTTAATGCAAAAGGCCTCTAAAAATTGAAGTGGGTATCACTAAATAGACCACTGAAAATTATGCATAAATATACTTTTTTGTGATTTAGATGTAGAAATTAGATTTTTGTGAAGAGAGATAAAGGCGTTCAAACATTTGAATTCTAAGGTGGGTTTTATTGACTATACTATCAGAGCTTAGGAACTCTGATGTCACATGAAGTTTTTTCAACTGTAATCACCACACTGAATGTTGGAATAATTCTTTTACCCATGAGAAAAAGATTGCTGATAAAATATTTCCCACAATTCCTTTCTTCTGGTGAACTTCAGAAAAAAAGGTGATGTGAGGTCCCAATTCCTAGATACCATCAGTATGGCTCATAAAGCCCACCATAGTATCCAGATATTTGAGCAACGCTTAAAAAGATCTGAAAAAATAAATGAAGGTATTTTTACACACAGTTTTCAGTTGTCTGTATCATGAACCTTCCTTCACAGGTTTCAGTTGTCTGTATCATGAACCTTACTTCACAGTTTTCAGTTGTATGTATCATGAACCTTACTTCACGGTTTTCAATTGTCTGTATCATGAACCTTACTTCACAGTTTTCAGTTGTCTGTATCATGAACCTTCCTTCACAGGTTTCAGTTGTCTGTATCATGAACCTTACTTCACACTTTTCAATTGTCTGTATCATGAACCTTCACACTTTTCAATTGTCTGTATCATGAACCTTACTTCACACTTTTCAATTGTCTGTATCATGAACCTTACTTCACACTTTTCAATTGTCTGTATCATGAACCTTCCTTCACAGGTTTCAGTTGTCTGTATCATGAACCTTACTTCACACTTTTCAATTGTCTGAATCATGAACCTTCCTTCACAGGTTTCAGCTGTCTGTATCATGAACCTTCCTTCACAGTTTTCAGTTGTCTGTATCATGAACCTTATTTCACAGTTTTCAATTGTCTGAATCATGAACCTTCCTTCACAGTTTTCAGTTGTCTGTATCATGAACCTTCCTTCACAGTTTTCAGTTGTCTGTATCATGAACCTTACTTCACACTTTTCAATTGTCTGAATCATGAACCTTCCTTCACAGTTTTCAGTTGTCTGTATCATGAACCTTACTTCACACTTTTCAATTGTCTGAATCATGAACCTTCCTTCACAGGTTTCAGCTGTCTGTATCATGAACCTTCCTTCACACTTTTCAATTGTCTGAATCATGAACCTTCCTTCACAGTTTCCAGTTGTCTGTATCATGAACCTTACTTCACAGTTTTCAGTTGTCTGTATCATGAACCTTCATTCACAGGTTTCAGTTGTCTGTATCATGAACCTTACTTCACACTTTTCAATTGTCTGTATCATGAACCTTCCTTCACACTTTTCAGTTGTCTGTATCATGAACCTTACTTCACACTTTTCAATTGTCTGAATCATGAACCTTCCTTCACAGGTTTCAGCTGTCTGTATCATGAACCTTCCTTCACACTTTTCAATTGTCTGAATCATGAACCTTCCTTCACAGTTTTCAGTTGTATGTGTGATGAACCTTACTTCACAGGTTTCAGCTGTCTGTATCATGAACCTTACTTCACACTTTTCAATTGTCTGTATCATGAACCTTACTTCACACTTTTCAGTTGTCTGTATCATGAACCTTCCTTCACAGTTTTCAGTTGTCTGTATCATGAACCTTACTTCACACTTTTCAATTGTCTGAATCATGAACCTTCCTTCACAGTTTTCAGTTGTCTGTATCATGAACCTTATTTCACAGTTTCGCTTTTACTTTGAAAGTCATGGTATTTGTGAGCATTGAAAGTCATGGTATTGGCAGTTGATTGAAAAGAAAATTTCCAAACTGTTTATAATGTGCTTGTTTTTTAAGTTTCAAATATTTGACATTTTAGTGAGGCAGCATTTAACTTGTTATGTCATTTATGGGTAAAAATGATCATGCCACGGGGCCTACTCAGAGTGTCAGCGTCGAGTAACAGAGGAAGAAATGGTAAAGTAAAATTTGAATAAACCGCATGTATCGAGCTGAGCCTGCATTCAGGTAGAGCACAATATTAAAGACAAGGGGTACATGTATGTTCAGTCATGTAACTTCACAAAAAACTCTTGAACTTCTGGTGACCCTTTATGATTGAGAGATCAGTCAGAATCTGATAAAAGTAAAATCATTTTCCTTCAAGCGGTTTTGTTTTACAACTAAGAGAATAAAGCAGATGGCGAATGTACCAATCTGTGGAGGGACATGGATAAGGCAATTCCAGCTAAGCTGTGGTTTACAGTGTTCATACTGTCAAGGTTTTCTCTGCCCGGGCTTTAATTTCTTTTTACTAACTACCTTCATCTTGAACAAATGATTTATGCACATGTTGAAAACCTTGTTTGAAAGACGGAGACTGAGGAGTATGTTTCAAGTTTCGTCAGAAACCGGATTCTTGCTGTACATTACAGTTATATTACTAATAAAGTCAAGGCCTCACCACGTAAATGTTAATGGTTTCACAAGCTTTCGACTCACATGCTGGGATCTTTATGAATATCGTGGTGATGCCTCGACTGTATTTGTCATATTATTGAATCTACTCATGACTAGGAGTCTTAAACAGTATACATTTAAAAATTGCCATATTTAAAACTGGCACGAGAAAAATTCCTCTTCGCTCATATGTGGGAAGGTCTTGCAGTAACCTGCGGATGGTTGGGGATTTCCGCTCTTCGCTGCAGGTCTTTCAAGTGAAATAATCTTGAGTACAGCGTAAAACATCAAACGAAAACATAAATTAATTAAAAAAAAAATTCTAAATTGAATTCTTGAAAACTCAGTGCTGAGAAAGTTGCTTGAAAATTCCTTGACATATGTTGACCGGCCCAGATAGCAAGTTGGTAGAACGTCCGCTTCCGGAGGCGATAGATCCAGGATTAATCAAGGTTGGCTCTCGTAAAAGAGGAAGTGGTAACTTCCTTGCTTGGCGTTCAGCATTAAGGAGATAGTGCAACAACTGGTTGACCCCTATCAGTATAATGGGGCAGGTGGGGCGGCTTACTTGCCTTCGGTAAGGCATCTCAGTGAAGGAGCACTAGATAAAAGAGCGATGGAAATCCATCCTGCAACAAGGAGGCACATTACATGCACTCCAAGGAAGCCTTCGTCGTCATATGCCTGAAAAATTGTTAAGTACCACGCTAAACCCCGAGCACTCACTCACTCGCCATGGATAATGTTAATGATGAGGTTAATGAGTGGAGAAAACCGGGCTGGGCTCAGAGCCTGACCCAGGGCAGTTTTAAATATGTGAAAACAATGTGGGTGTCACAAGTTTGGGATCCCAAAATGCTACAATTTCACATTTTTTTTCTGTTATTTGCATGTGTCAAAATTGTGAAATTGACAGCTGACAGTACCCAAAGTACTCAGCATGATCTAGCCCTAGCACCCCCCCCCCCCCACACCCACACTCCAACCCACACACCCCACACTCCAACCCACACCCCCCACACTCCAACCATCCACACTCCAACCCACACCCCCCACACCACACTCCAACCCACACCCCCCACACCCACACTCCAACCCACACCCCCCACGCCGAACACCTGAGACTGCAACTACTTATACTCCTGAGTTTAGCGTTCTGCATAGATGAGAAGGTCTGTCAGAAACCTGCAGATGGTCATAGGTTTCCCCATTTCCTGCCACCGAAATGCTGGACATCAGCATAAAGGCGAAATATATTCTTGAGTACAGTGTTAAATACCAATCAAATCAATGAATCAGTGATAAGTCTTAGAAACCTACATGTATTTCCAGTGCATTTCAGTATGATTAGGCATCTCCTGGCCGTCTGGGCGTTAACGGTTTAATACACCAGGTGCATGGTGCAACCTGCAACTGCTTCTTAAAACGAGCCATATACATACAAGGAAGTTGAATATTATATTAGGAACAGAGAGTACATGATTGCACAGGTTGACTGTTATTGAAGACTGAGGAACTTCAGTATGTACATTAATACCGTCACACGTGTATGTTGTAAGCATTGTGTATGGGCACTGGGTACATTTGTGTTGCACGTAGTTGACCTACTTCTTATCGCCATATGGCCACTGTGATGTAAAGCCAATCATGTTAGGCCATTCACTTATATACCTGTCACGTAGTTAGTATTGTATACCTGGACAAATACGCCTGCCAACAAAACTGTAATAGATCTCTTCGCAATGAGCAGTCTATCTCACAGTGGGCTATACGACACATTAAATCAATGTAACTACTGCCTTGGTGTTGGCAAATCTCTGGTTCGCCTTGTACAAGGAAGTTACATGTAGCAACAGTAACTACATGTGCCACACAAATGTTGTATCTACCACACTGGTTGATGTAGTGACATACAGGTAACTGGTTGATGTAGTTACACGTAACATTACATACATGTAACTACATGTACCACAGAAATGTTATAATGTCTACCACACTGGCTGATGTAGTAACATCGAAACATTACATACAGGTAACCACATGTACCACAGAAATGTTATAATGTCTACCACACTGGCAGATGTAGTTACATCGAACATTACATACAGGTAACTACATGTACCTCGGAAAGATCACATTAGCATATTTGTTTTGGGTTTTTTTTCCTTTAATTCTGAAGTTTTGTTTCATTTTCATTTTTGAACTTCCTGTCCACCTGCCTACTTTTATGTGCACCTGTAGTCCTAGATGACACCGAAAATGGACTGAATACCTGTGTGTGTTTCAGATTACGGACTGAAGGCAGCATAAGGCTGTGACCCTGATGGCATCTGGTGGCCCCCCTAGAGGGCCTCCCTGGGCCAACCCGTTTGAGCCCCCTTACAGACAGCCCAGCTTGGAAGATGTGTTAGCCTTTCAACACATGATGACTGGATCCATGGGGTTTGGTATGTTTCAAGACATAAAAATCCTGGAAATAGGCACCTGATATTTTAGAAAAAGCCACTTTGGCAAATTTGTTTATTTATTGGTGTTTTACTCTGTGCTCAAGAATATTTAACTTATTTGATGGCGGTCAGCATTATGGTGGGAGGGACCACCTTAACCATGAAGGCTTACCATATCAACACGGAACAACAACCCAGGAGCCCCTCGCCAATGCAGTTGCTGTGAGTTGGTGTGCAGCTGATGTAGGCTTCCTCTCTAAGCCTACGTGGGAAGGTCTGTCAGTAACCTACGGATGACCATTGGATTTCCCCTGGCTCTGCCCGGTTTCCTCCCATCATTATGCTGGCCGCCGTCATAGTACCATTGAGTGAAATATTTTTGAGTAAAACACCTGTCAAATAAATAAATAAATAAAGTGTTGTAAACAAATGGCAGTACACATATAGTATATCATTTTCATATTGATGAATGAATGAGTTAATGACAGCGGCAGTGAATTCATCCCTGTTGTGGAGAGAAAATATTGAAAGCAGTTAAGTGTATCTAGAAAGAAAAGTCAGACATTTTGATGTTCCTGGTGGCAATAAGTGGTAGTGTCTGCGCCCTTATGTCATCTTTCTTAAAGTTCACTGGATACCAGTTGCTGTTCATCAGTATGATTTGTCTGTTTACTTATTTGCTTCATGTTTTGAGCTGTGCTCGAGAATACTTCACACTTTTACGGCAGAGGACAGTATTATGGTTGGAGGAAACTAGGTAGAGCCATGGGGACGCCAACAACCATCCACAGGTTGATGGCAAACCTTGGCAGTCACACCTGGAAGAGGTTGGCAGTCACACCTGGGAGAGGTTGGCAGTTATCTCACACCTGGGAGAGGCTGGCAGTTATGTCACACCTTGGAGAGGCTGACAGTTATGTCACAATCGGGAGAGGCTGGCAGTTATGTCACACCTGGGAGAGGTTGCCAGTTATGCCACACCTGGGAGAGGTTGGAAGTTATGTCACACCTGGAAGGGGTTGGCAGTAACTCACAAAATTTAAGTGGTTTACTCTGAGATTTCTTCACCAATGTTAGGAAAAACCAAGCCGCCATTGTCTAACCTGACCTCTGGCCAGAAGTCTAAAGTTGCAGGGTACGAAGACACAATGCTCAAAAAAGGGGCATGGTTTCCACTGCCTGTATATTAACATTGTGCTGGACAAAGAAAGAGGGCATGGCACACATTTCATGGGCAGGTTGCAGCACCATTCTAAAAATTGCTAAGCTAAACATATGCCTAAGTGAAATAGCCTTGATCATAATGATAAACCTCCAAAAAAATTTATATAAAACACACATAAAGTCAGACTGTGTGAACGGGACTACAGTTATATGTGATAAGACACTGGTGGAGGATATATACTTTTTTTTCAATCATCAGCGCAGAACGTGTTTGGAATAGCGCAAGACTTCGTCAACTCCGGGAAAACAGCAATGCTTGCAGGTCGGTATGACGAAGCCAAGCAGCACCTGCAAAAGGCGTACGGTATATACCAGCAGCTGCCAGTCGAGGTGGTGGAGCAACAGATATGTCACGTTCTGCTGACCCAGGTGATGCTCTACCAGAAAATGGGCTTGTATCAATTGGCGCTGGAGAAGGCTTCAGAGCTGTCATATAACAGGCCTCAAGATTTCCAGGTAAACTTGGTTGTTATTGGTTTGTGCGACCTCATGTCACTGAATTTCCTCGTCAGATTGGTTACTATTATTTCTTGTGAAGAGCTTAACCTTTGTCATATAATCTCAACTGTATATTTATTCTTGCCATGTGGCAGTTGTCCTTCCTTGTCTACGGCTACAACTTCTATGCAAAGCAGAAACGTCCATGTACTGTATGTTTCCACTGGGTTTCCACCATCAATTGTACATGCTAAGTGTTGTTGCCAACTGTGTAAAAGTTCATTCAAATAAATTCTTGGAGAGATAAGAAATCAACATGTTTAATGTCATTTTTTTTTTCTTTTACCTTTATACATGTAGCCACATATCCTCATCATGTACCCACAGAGGGGGGCTCCCATGGCCTAATGATCACTAAGAAGTGGTTGATGATACAGAAGCCTCTCCCCAAATGGGGTAGTTGTGAGTTCAAGTTTACTTCATGCTGGCATCCTGTCCGATGGTACGCGAGAAGGTCTGCCCTCCAACTCTGCCTGGTTTCCTCCCACCATGATTTTGGCTGCTGTCCTCTCAGTGACATTATCAGTATGCTGTAAAATACCAATCAAATAAATGCATAAATATTTCATCCACCTGTAGTTTGACCGTTATCAGAACAGTTCTGGTTAGTGTTGAACATATGTATTGGGGCTTTCTCTGTGTTTGTTTTTTAGGCCAACTGGCTGTTTGCAAAGACCCTTGCTTTGCTAGGTGCACTGGACCAAGCACTGACCTGCTATTGTTCCAGCAGTATGTTGCATGGAGTGACCCAGGGGCAGAGGGTGGACTGTCTGGTGGAGATCGCACAGCTAGCAACTAAGGTGAAAGGTGAGTGTAGGTGACCTCCAGAACTGACAAAGGTCACACACAAAGGGGCATAGAGTGGACTATCTGGTGGAGATCACACAGCTAGCAACTAAGGTGAAAGGTGAGTGTAGGTGACCTCCAGAACTGACAAAGGTCACCCACAAAGGGGCATAGAGTGGACTGTCTGGTGGAGGTCACAGAGCTAGCAACTAAGGTGAAAGGTGAGTGTAGGTGACCTTCAGAACTAACAAAGGTCACACACAAAGGGCCAGAAGGTGAGGTGTCTGGTGGAGATAACACAGTCAGTAACAGCTGAAAAGTGAGTGTAGACGACCCCCAGAACTGACAAAGGTCACCCACAAAAAGGCATATAGTGGACTGTCTGGTGGAGGTCACAGAGCTGGCAACTAACGTGAAAGGTGCATGTAGACGACCTCCAGAACTGGCAAAGGTCACCCACAAAGTGGAGGAGAGAAGACTGTCTGGTGAAGAACACACAGCTGGCAACCAAGGTGAAAGGCGAATTAGATAACCTCCAGAACTGACAACGGTCAGCCACAAGAAGCAGAGGGTGAACTGATTTGAGGAGAGCGAGGTAGTCATTTCACTAGATTTTAACATCGGGTTTGCTGATTGGCCAATTTGGACCTGTCATTATGGCTGTCAGAATTAGAATCCTACTTTAAAGGTCAACTGCAAAGGCTTTTGCTCTGAAACTGAAGACTTCATATTGTTGACTGTGTTCCATCTTTCCGTTATTTTATGTGCAGTTCGTAGCTTGTGTTAGGCCTCAAGCAAACTGAACAAATCTGGAATAAAATCAGATTGCAGGCATAATTTGCTCAAAACATCATGGCCACTTCCTATTCTGTTTGGGAATGTTGTGATGCCAAAGCAGCCCTGGTTCATTCATCTCACCATCAACGACGTCACAAAAACATGCTAAAAATTTTCACAAAATTTTAATGAAGTCCTTTTTAATTTTGAATACACTTTTGACTCACCTGATAACGGTGTGAGTTTTCCCCAAATCCCATAGATTTAACCAGAATTTGAAATCAGGCCATCCATTTCCAATGTTCTTCTATTTTCCCAATCTCTCGTGTGTTAATTTTGTCAAAATGAGGTGTTTCAAGGACACTGAGACATACCCCTGGATAAATCCACGCCGAGTACTGTCTGACTGGGGCCTCCATGGCTAAGGTCATTAGCGTGCCAGCAATGCGCAATGACCGAGGAGCCTCTAACCAATACAGTCGCTGTGAATTCATATTCACCACATGCTGACTTACTTGGGAAGGTCTTGCAGCAACTTGCGGATGGCTGAAGGTTTTCCCCTGGCTTTCCCCGGTTTCTTCCCACGATAATTTCGTGTCAGTGAACTAGCCTTGAGTACAGCTTAAAACACTGATCAAATAAGTAAATCCTGTCTGACCATTTTGTTCTCTGTTTCAGATAATAACATGGTGGAGAGAATCCAAGCCTCTGCTGGTGAGTGGAAGAAAGTTCTTAAAAGACTGTCACTCCACAACAAATGGGAATCCGTACGTATGCTGATGGGGCTGTCAGCTGTATCCTATAGCACTTTGAATGGCGTAGCGAAGGGCTGCAAAGCAGATGGTATCAATGTGGGTGCGCTTCTCAACTCGCTGAGCGAACAAGCATTGAACAGCTGGGGAGAGAAACTTGCGGTGGTTCTACTGAAGGAAGGTGCTGACTTGAAAACGGTGTGGATGAAGAAGGACGACCTGCCCCTTTTGGCCGCACTCACAGTGGGATTAAGATGTGGTGAGTTTCACACAAAATGAGGACCTGTTAAATGACTGGCAGAATGACTTTCATGTCATTTTATTTTACCCTTTCCCAGGTCACCATTATTATGCCACATCAAAGACATTATGATGTAACCATAGAATCAAAGACATTGTAGCATGGTAGATGTTGCGCAACAATCCATTTTGGACGTAGCAGAGGCTCAAAGTCCCACCTTGCTGTGTTCAAAAATATACCACCTCTCCATTTTTCGAGGCTTTTGTGTGGAAATAGTGACTACCATGTTATAACATCAAGTGGGCAGGGATTCATAAAAGTCATTTTTCCACTTACTGACCAGCACTATGTGGCGAAGTTGAGTTTTTCTTTTAGCTGAAATTGAGTTGTTGTTTTTTGGGGTTTTTTTTGTTTCGACCGACCTTTCAAGATACTTTGAAGTACATAATTTTCGCGTGGAACTAATTTTCGTGGATTTATTTACCGTGAATGGGGTAGGATCACTCCGACAAGCAGGCATAGACAGATGGGGATTTAGGATCAAGTTTGCTTGACTCGCACAAGGCGATCTGAGACAAAATTGGGTTGACGAAGGACAACATATCTCTTATTTTAGGATTGGGACGTATTGTGGCGAAAGTGTCACTTATGTATTTCATTAGTGTTTGATTGGTGATGTACATATAGATTCCGTCACCTGCCAACCTTTTCACTCATAAACCTGTCTGCCATGACATATTAAGTCAAATTCTTTTGAGTAACATTGTGTGAATATGTGAGGAAGAGCTGTGTGAAATGAAATGACTAAACTGTGTCTGATTAGGAAGTGACAGTGATATGTGCTAGATCAATGTGTGAAAAGATGAAATCAATTAGAGGACAAGAAGAACACAGGAAGAATGTGCAGTCACAAACTGTGAAAAGATCAAGAAAAACATCGCCCCACCCCCCAAACAACAAGAAGAATGTTGCTGTCATCCCATAAAGCTGTTTGTTGCAGTTAGAATATACCTGTGATGTGTATCAGTCTTAATTGGAAGTGCTGTTTTGGTTTTTGTCACAGGGTCATTTCAACTGCTCAAATACCTTTTGGAAAGATTACATGCGGATTTCGAGGCGAAGAACGGAGTGGACGGTAATGGGGACTCGGCATACCACATAGTGGTGAAGTCCGGGAAGGCCAATACAACAGTTGGAGAGACAGCCGTAAGACTTCTTCTGAACAACGGCTGTCGCTGTGACATCCGGGACAAGGCCGGCAAGCTACCGGTGGAATACCTTAATCCCACAGACCAAGTGTACAGTTTGCTACAGCGGAAATGCTTCCAACCCAGGGGACACTACCCACATTTGCCCGACCCTGGTATGTTGTTGTTTCTAGGGATATTATTTGCAAGGACGTACATGAATTTTTCAGAATGAGACAAAATAGAAGAGAACTAAAATTATGGCTTTTTAAATAATAATTTTTTAATTTTTTTCATCTTCAGATGAAACAGTTCCCTTCATAACTTCTAACTGTTTTTGAACTCATTGAGACAATCAAAACTGCCACCTTGTTGTAGGTTCATGCTGTAAGATATTTGTATAATTTATACCCCATGGCGCAGAGGCTTCTGCTTATGTCACCCAAACCCAGACTGTCTTTTATCCAATGCCTTTTGTCCATTGCATTTTGTTCCTTTTATGAATGGTGCAACATCGTGTTTCTGTTCTAATATGACACATCTGGTGGGCTCAGAAGAGTTTTTGATTAAATGTTGATTTACCATTGCACATCAGAAAAAATATGTCGGCAGCCATTTAGTCTGTTTCCACGCCTCTTCCTGACTAAATATGTCGGCAGCCATTTAGTCTGTTTCCACGCCTCTTCCTGACTAAATATGTCGGCAGCCATTTAGTCTGATCCCATGCCTCTTCCTGACTAAATATGTTGGCGGCCGTTTAGTCTGTTTCCACGCTTCTTCCTGACTAAATATGTCTGTGGGCGTTTAGTCTGTTTCCACGACTCTCACTGACTAAATATGTCTGTGGCCGTTTAGTCTGTTTCCACGCCTCTTCCTGACTAAATATGTTGGGGCCATTTAGTCTGTTTCCACGCCTCTTCCTGACTAAATATGTTGGTGGCCATTTAGTCTGTTTCCACACCTCTTCCTGACTAAATATGTTGGCGGCCATTTAGTCTGTTTCCACACCTCTTCCTGACTAAATATGTTGGCGGCCATTTAGTCTGTTTCCACACCTCTTCCTGACTACATATATCTATGGACGTTTAGTCTGTTTCCATGCCTCT
Source organism: Liolophura sinensis (assembly GCF_032854445.1). Lineage (NCBI taxonomy): Eukaryota > Metazoa > Mollusca > Polyplacophora > Chitonida > Chitonidae > Liolophura > Liolophura sinensis. Next base: position 23,486,532 of record NC_088297.1, on the reverse strand, counting down.
TCCTGACTAAATTTGTCTGTGGCTGTTTAGTCTGTTTCCATGCCTCGTCCTGACTAAATATGTCTGTGGCCGTTAAGTCTGTGTCCACGCCTCTTCCTGACTACATATATATGTGGACATTTAATCTGTTTCCAAGCCTCTTCCTGACTAAATGTGTCGGCGGCCCTTGGTCTGTTTCCACTCGTCTTCCTGACTAAATATGTCTGTGGCCCTTTAGTCTGTTTCCACACGTCTTCCTGACTAAATATGTCTGTGGCCCTTTAGTCTGTTTCCACAACCTTTTCTGCCTAAATATGTCTGTGGCCATTTAGTCTGTTTCCACACGTCTTCCTGACTAAATATGTTGGGGCCATTTAGCCTGTTTCCATGACTCTTCCTGACTAAATATGTTGGGACCATTTAGCCTGTTTCCACTCGTCTTCCTGACTAAATATGTCGGCGGCCATTTAGTCTGTTTCCACACCTCTTTCTGACTAAATTTGTTGGCGGCCGTTTAGTCTGTTTCCACGCCTCTCCCTGACTAAATATGTCTGTAGCCGTTTAGTCTGTTTCCACGCCTCTTCCTGACTAAATATGCCTGTGTCTGTTTAGTCTTTTTGCACACCTCTTCCTGACTAAATATGTCTGTGGCCATTTAGTCTGTTTCCATGCCTCTTCCTGACTAAATATGTCTGCGACCATTTAGTCTGTTTCCACACCTCTTCCTGACTAAATATGTGTGGAGCTGTTTAGTCTGTTTCCACTCGTCTTCCTGACTAAATATGTCTGTGGCCGTTTAGTCTGTTTCCACACGTCTTCCTGACTAAATATGTCTGTGGCCATTTAGTCTGATCCCATGCCTCTTTGTGACTAAATATGTCTGTGGCCGTTTAGTCTGTTTCCACGCCTCTTCCTGACTAACTCAGGCTATATGATTTGTTATCTTTTCTTTTAATTTAGGTGATCTCCGTGGGAGGTTGGAAGAGCTAAGGGAAATTGGCAAGACTTGTATGAAAAACCGAGCGTACGCAAATGCCTTAAGCAAGTATTCAGAGGGAATCAAACTGGCTGGTAACAGTGGGGATTTGAAACAGGATGTAGCCATCTTGTACAGTAACCGCTCTGCTGTTTACACTAAGCTGGGTAACCTCAAAGCGGCCCTGAAAGATGCCGAGACTTGTATTCTCAATAACCCGTTCTGGCCCAAGGTACTATGTTTGCTCTAAAAATTGGTCTCCAGAAATACATGTTTAGAAGCCAAATGGCCCCAAAATATGCATTTTTAAAATGCAATAAATGTCATAAAAGATTACCTTTGGGATTAAAGCTTTATAGTTGGGTATGAACGTGCCATCCAGACCAACCTCAAAATGCCTTCCTAAGATTAATGGAATCAATGGATCAGTGACTTTTAGCTCAAATATAATTAAAACTGATGGTCATCATATAACCGAAATCTTGTTGAAAACTGTGTTAAAACACCAACCAGTCAATAGTCATAAAACTGCAATTGTTGAGATAAATGTACTGATTTTCATTGTGTTGCGTTGTGTTGTGTTGTGTTGTGGTGTTTACTTTACATGTTATGATGTTTGCTTCATGTGTCATTTCTCCATGATGACCAGTGTGGGATATTTTTGCTGCATTGTTTATATTTTGACAAACTTTTAGGGCTACTGGAGAAAAGGCCGAGTGCTGAAATCCCAGGGACGATACAAAGATGCCTTCTTGACATACCTTGAAGGATTTGAATGTGACAAACATCCGGAGGGGTCTGAATTGTGTCTTGTTGAAGCTGTGACTGTGATGAGTCTGATCAAGGGTGAGTCAGATGTGTCTTGTTGAGGCTGTGACTGTAATGAGTAAGATCAAGTGTGAGTCAGCTGTGTGTTGTTGAGGATGTGACTAATGAGTCAGATCAAGGGTGAGTCAGCTGTGTGTTGTTGAGGCTGTGACTGTGATGAGTCAGATCAAGGGTGAGTCAGCTATGCCTTGTTGAGGTTGTGACTTTACAGTATATTTTACATCATTGTTTCTCAAGCTCTTGTCAACATATTCTGTCCATATCTGCTGGAGCAACATCAGGAACACTTTCTTAAGTAACAATTCGCGAGCTCTCCCCAACATAAGGACTGGATCGTAATGTGACCTGTCTTTAGGGTTTGTTATAGATTGCTATAAAATCCACACTACCACATTACAATCTCTCGCCATTTTGGCTATCCAGTCTTGTGTTCTTTAAAGACTTCTTGTCTTCCACCAATATCCTGCTCATACTGTATCTGTTAGTCTCACGTGGCAAAGTTTGTCAGTAACTTGCCAAAGGTCAGTGGTTTATGCCGATCACACTGGTTTCCTCCAGCCATAAAACTGATGGCATCATTACTTTCATATAACGAAAAAATTCTCAAGTATGGCAGCAAATCAAATTACACAAATACCATTCATTTTTTTTTCTCCCAGATTACAAACCATTTCTGGAGATGCTTGGAAGAGTGGCAAAACCCATCATCTCGTCTGTGATAAAACGGCTTGCTAAGCAGGCTGATTGGTGGGTTCTGTCATTGTTGATAGTGGGTGGAGCTAAATCTTTAACCAAGGCAGCCCAAGGAGGGACAGCTGAAGAAGTGAACCTCCATGAATTGGTGAGCCTTGTGGAATCCAAACCGTCCTCTGTATGCTGGCCGTTTAACCTGCTGTTGTCTCTGATGTTCATGGGAGCATCACCAGACACCATGGTGTCGCAGAAAGGTGATACGACATACCACGCCGCTCTCCGACTGGCATTGCATATGGGTAAGTTAACCACTCGTTCATTCCTGAGGTCACCACTTTCGATGTAGTCAAACGCATTGTTCGTAAAGCAGCAAACAAGACTTGACAGTGCAGGTCAGTGAACATGGGGACTGATTAAGTGAAATAGAGAAAATTGTTAATAGCTTTAAATCCCTGATGAAACAGAAACACAAATTATGTAGCTTATTTCGTACCCTGAGCGTCAGCATCAGCGTCCAATAACAAAAAGAAAAGTTAAACAAAGTGTTAGGGGTGGTATCTTAAGAGTACTGTTCGTATTGAGATCAGGGTTTGCATGTAGAGCACAGTGACATGAGGGGAATATTCCATCATTGATATGGTGTGTGCATATTATTTACAGTGAATTACCAAATTCTCCACTTAGTGTATTGTGTGTTTTACAATCAAAGTTTAAGAAATATATTTATTGAGCTGTTTTACATGCATATAAAGCACAATGCCACAAGGGAGATGTTCCATCGCTGATGCTCTCTGTGTATATTTATTACTATAAATTACCAAATTCGTGATTTCAGTACTTAATCTTTTGAGCTGAAGTTTTGCAACCATGTACTTCCTATAGGTGAGCTCTTTGGTAGCCGTACTACCATTTCTAAGTTTTCGCGCACATTTGTCGTACAATATTTTGTATGTCATTGTTACTGTACGATTGTCCTGTATGTGCGATTATCGTATATGTACAACATCTTTGTGAAACTGGGCTCTAGTTATGACAGATACCATATAACAGTTAGTTATAAATATGGTCTTAAATACTTTTTTCGATTTTCTTTAACGAGAAAAAGACTTGAAAATAGTTTTTGTCTGGTTGGTATTTTGAACCACCGTATTTTTTATAATTCTGGTTTCTGAGTGGCGATCTTCCAGACTCGGATGTTTAATAAATATATTTGACAAATGTTTTGGTTTAACAAACTAGAATTTGGTCTTTTCAGCTAACAAATGTGTTCAACCTGAATTTTGATCGTATTTATGTATTAATATATTCATAAATATGATCATAATTAATGTTTGTCTGTAGATATATACGTAAACCACAAATTTACTCTGAAAAATTTTATTAGACATGTATCACATTCTTATTTAGAACATTATAATTCAAAGATGATATGTACTAAGCGGTGGTCCCAAATTCTGAACAAATATATTTTCAAATACCCTTTCTTGTGCAAGAAAAAATCAAAAAGAAGACCAGGGCCCAGTTTCACAAAGATGTCGTATATGTACGATGAACACACATATAGGCCACGCACGTAGGTACGGTAAATGTGACATGCAGATTATCGTTCTAAAAATGAATAAGAAAAAATGTTGTACGCCTGTTTGTGACACCAGGCCCATATGTGCAAATAACTTTACATGCTCTCTTATCTGAAATTTGCATCATTTGTTTGTTTTTTCTAGAAGGCAGGCAAAATACACTTATGTCTAAATGCTGATAATGCCAGAAGTTTCTGTCTCCCACTTGCAGAGGATTTGACTATTTTGGAAATTGTCGTGAAAACTCGTAAGCGTCAGGAAGTGGCAAAGTGTGTTGTTAACGGCAACAAAGAAAATCTTCTTCATGCCTTGGCCAAATCTCCAAAGAAGAATTACCAGATCGGCCAATCAGCAGCTGACCTACTTATCCGTCTAGGCGTTGACCGTCACCAGAGAGACGAGCAGGGCAAAACACCAACAGATTACCTCCCCGCAGACTCCAAACTTGCCCCGATGTTTGGGAAAACAACCGCAGTAAAGAATGGTGAGGAGCATTGTGTTTACTTTGACCGCTGCTGCTGCCTCTTCTGTGACCTGTTGGGAATGCTATGAGGCATCTTCATTTCCACGTTTAAGATGTAAATAACATGTTAATTCAACAATTAGGGTAAATATTTAGTTATCAATTGTGGCTTTAATTTCCACAAGATGTCCACATTTTAGTGCATTAATCCAGGAGCTATGGCAGCATGAAATCAGAGTGATTGGTAATCAGAGGTCAAGTATGGTAGTTCACAGCATGGGTGATGCTGGAGAAGAGCCTGGAGTGGGCAGTGGAGTCATGAGATTGTCTTCACTGTTCTAGATGACAATAAGCAGTATACAGAGCTCATACAACAGTTCATTCATTTCTTTTTACAGGAGAATTGCCATCAGAATGGCGGTTTTCTGTGGGTGAACATCTTTGTGTGTCATAATTTTTATTTTAGCTTTAATAGTCTGGATGTATTTATCTGGTTCTGTCAAGATGCACCTTTTGCTACTTATTATTTCAAACTACATTCTAATAATTAAGAACTACATTTTTCATCATAGTATATTTCATCAACATTTATTATTGAAGCAGGTTTTTCTCTGTAATATAAAAGTGGCTGTTTTTTTTTGGTACATTTTTAGACACAACGCAGAAGGAGCCATCACAGAAAGCCAAGAAGAAACCCCCAGTTAGATCTAGGCCAGCTGATCCTTGTGATCGTTGTGTCTCTCACTTAACAGCATGCCGCAGTCTCCATCAGAAAGGTGACAGTGTGGCCGCCATAGAGAGCGCATGCAAGGTCGTTTGTGAGAAATGGCACTCTTCAGATCGTCACAAGAAGCTGAGAGGAGAAAGCGTGGAAGAAATTTTGACTATCCTGGATCACTCGTTTAGACCAGGTATGTGTGCGCAGGGGACCATGGTAACAATAAGTGGTCGGTGACATTCTGGTACCGGCTTCTGCGGACTGATGTCCCTTGAAGAGTGTCTGCCACCAAAATAGTGTTTATATGGATACCTCGCATGTAGGCAAGTTCCATCAGTAACTTGAAGTGATACTCCTGGTACCTCCACCAGTGAATTCTCCCCACACATAGAGGATGTGTGAAGTTCTTTTGTTGTCAGGTTTTATCCCCATCAGCCATGTGTGCATTCAACCTTTACATGATGTTGTTGTTGTTTCGTCTGTGCTGTCCAGCAGCAAAACAACTATTTGATTGGAAACTGTATATATCATACAATCCTGGAAAAAAACACCAGGAGAAGGACGGTGACCGACAGTAAAAGAAATACAACAAAGGCCAGATGTTTGGTGCAGGACAAATTGTAATTTTGGGGGGAGGAGCAAGGGGGGCTCCGTGGCTCCGTTGGTTAGAGTGCTAGCGCAGTGCTAGTCCAGCTCATGCTGGCTTCCTCTCCGGCCGTACATGAGAAGGTCTGCCAGCAACCTGCGGATGGTTGTGGGTCTCCCACCATGATGCTGGCCTCCGTCGTATAATGAAGTGTAACTTTTGGGTGGGTAGCAGGAATATTTTCCAGTTACGTTCATACCGAAAATTATTTCCACGCTTGATATATGGTTACTCATTAGGTAGGTGTTATTCCTGTATTTTTGATCAAGGCAGGAAACATAGCTGGCTGTAAAGTATCTGACGCAATAAGATGAACCTGACCACAGCCAGACTCCTGTCAGTCTCCTGCCCAATCAGTTGTAGCTTCACATCTGGTAACTTAAGATAATAGTGAGTATCAAGTACCTTCTGAGATGCAATGGTCTGCATTGTTCTCCTCCTCCACAATTAGACAGCACATGTGTCATATAGGTGAAATAAACAGCTGTACTGAATTGTACTTGTGCTCAGTATAGTGTGCATGTGTTTAATCTGCCTTGTAGTTTTTGCCTCTATGCTGGTTGTGCTGGTATGTATCTGCTTTCAAAGGTCTCTGATAGGTGGCTTTGTTTCAGTTAGTGTGTGCCATGTTTGGTGTATGCTTTCACAGATCTCCTCCTCTATGCTGGGCATTTACTGTATGCTTTGTTTCGTGTTACCCCTCAGAGATCCCAGTCTGTATGCTTGACCTGCCCCAGGAAACATACAGGGGGCTGATAAAGCAGCTGGCTATACGAAACCGCTGGCTGGTGGTGGAGAGACTTGTGAGTAAGTGGAGAGACAAGCAACCTGGTAACAAGGACATGGCTGTTGGACTGTGTGTGGGTGACGTGATTCGCTGTGACCAGCTGCAGAGCAATGCCCTCTACAGGACTGAGGTACATAATTTTTTGGCAGAAAAACAAGGCGAGCACTGTAAATGACATGATATTTCTCCCATGACTAAGTTCACTCATTCCGGGTGTTCTTTGGACTTCAAGACAAGTGTTTGAGGTCTGTTTGCAAGGCTGGATGATTTTCTACTTGTGTAGAATGTAATTAATAATTTTTTGCCTGTTTTTTCCTCTTAAAGTGCAAGTGGGGGCCTCCATGGCCAAGTTGGTTAGGTTGCTATGAGTTCAAGTCCAGCTCAAGGTGGCTTTGCGCAAGAAGGTTTGACAGCAACCTGCAGATGGTTGTTAGTTTCCCCCAGGCTCTGCCCGATTTCCTCCGCCGACCATAATGCTGGCCATTAATATAGGTAAAATATTCTTGAGTAAGGTGTAAAACACCAATGAAATAAATAAAACACACAAGTTGTTAGTCTACTGTTTGCTGTGATGAGCTGCATGAGCTTGCATTGGTTCAACTGCTGTACTGCTAAGATTCCATAGTTTGATACAACCAATACATGTGAGTTAGTGTATAGATATCAAGCATCTTGAGCCTTATATTGAAGGCCTATATCCATACATTATCTTTTCAGGATTATTAGACTTAAGGGCATCAAAATGTCCCCAAAACTTTATTGACCCAGCTTCATTGAGATCATAGCCCAGCCGTTTGAAGACATGGATATAAATGAGTTTATTGAAGTTTCCAACTTTTACGGAAGGTTGAAGTATTTTGTCCCTTTACCTCTTACTGTATCTTCAGAATTGTCCTATTTTTACCGGTCATTGGCTGAAGTATTTCGTTCCTTTACCTCTTTCTGTATCCTCAGAAATGTCGTACTTTTACTGGTCATTGGCTGAAGTATTTTGTCCCTTTACCTCTTACTGTATCCTCAGAATTGTCCTACTTTTACTGGTCATTGGCTGAAGTATTTTGTCCCTTTACCTCTCTGTGTATCCTCAGAATTGTCCTACTTTTACTGGTCTTTGGCTGAAGTATTTTGTCCCTTTACCTCTTTCTGTATCCTCAGAATTTTCCTATTTTTACTGGTCATTGGCTGAAGTATTTTGTTCCTTTACCTCTTACTGTATCCTCAGAATTTTCCTATTTTTACTGGTCATTGGCTGAAGTATTTTGTTCCTTTACCTCTTACTGTATCCTCAGAATTTTCCTATTTTTACTGGTCATTGGCTGAAGTATTTTGTTCCTTTACCTCTTACTGTATCCTCAGAATTTTCCTATTTTTACTGGTCATTGGCTGAAGTATTTTGTTCCTTTACCTCTTACTGTATCCTCAGAATTTTCCTATTTTTACTATGATTCCTTCGTCGTCATATGACTGAAAAATTGTTGAGTATGACGTTAAACCCCAAGCACTCACTCACTCACCTATTTTTACTGGTCATTGGCTGAAGTATTTTGTCCCTTTACCTCTTTGTGTATCCTCAGAATTTTCCTACTTTTACTGGTCTTTGGCTGAAGTATTTTGTCCCTTTACCTCTTACTGTATCTTCAGAATTTTCCTACTTTTACTGGTCATTGGCTGAAGTATTTCGTTCCTTTACCTCTTTCTGTATCCTCAGAATTGTCCTACTTTTACTGGTCTTTGGCTGAAGTATTTCGTCCCTTTACCTCTTTCTGTATCCTCAGAATTTTCCTACTTTTACTGCTCATTGGCTGAAGTATTTTGTCCCTTTACCTCTTTCTGTATCCTCAGAATTTTTCTACTTTTACTGGTCATTGGCTGAAGTATTTTGTTCCTTTACCTCTTACTGTATCCTCAGAATTTTCCTATTTTTACTGGTCATTGGCTGAAGTATTTTGTTCCTTTACCTCTTACTGTATCCTCAGAATTTTTCTATTTTTACTGGTCATTGGCTGAAGTATTTTGTCCCTTTACCTCTTTGTGTATCCTCAGAATTGTCCTACTTTTACTGGTCATTGGCTGAAGTATTTTGTCCCTTTACCTCTTTCTGTATCCTCAGAATTTTCCTACTTTTACTGGTCATTGGCTGAAGTATTTTGTTCCTTTACCTCTTTCTGTATCCTCAGAATTTTCCTACTTTTACTGGTCATTGGCTGAAGTATTTTGTTCCTTTACCTCTTACTGTATCCTCAGAATTGTCCTACTTTTACTGGTCATTGGCTGAAGTATTTTGTCCCTTTACCTCTTTCTGTATCCTCAGAAATTTTCTATTTTTACTGGTCATTGGCTGAAGTATTTTGTTCCTTTAGCTCTTTCTGTATCCTTAGAATTTTCCTACTTTTACTGGTCTTTGGCTGAAGTATTTTGTCCCTTTACCTCTTTCTGTATCCTCAGAATTTTTCTATTTTTACTGGTCATTGGCTGAAGTATTTTGTTCCTTTACCTCTTACTGTATCCTCAGAATTTTCCTACTTTTACTGGTCATTGGCTGAAGTATTTTGTCCCTTTACCTCTTTGTGTATCCTCAGAATTTTCCTACTTTTACTGGTCATTGGCTGAAGTATTTTGTCCCTTTACCTCTTTGTGTATCCTCAGAATTTTCCTACTTTTACTGGTCATTGGCTGAAGTATTTTGTCCCTTTACCTCTTTCTGTATCCTCAGAATTTTCCTACTTTTACTGGTCATTGCCTGAAGTATTTTGTCCCTTTACTTCTTTCTGTATCCTCAGAATTGTCCTACTTTTACTGGTCATTGGCTGAAGTATTTTGTTCCTTTACCTCTTTCTGTATCCTCAGAATTTTCCTACTTTTACTGGTCATTGGCTGAAGTATTTTGTTCCTTTACCTCTTACTGTATCCTCAGAATTGTCCTACTTTTACTGGTCATTGGCTGAAGTATTTTGTTCCTTTACCTCTTTCTGTATCCTCAGAATTTTCCTACTTTTACTGGTCATTGGCTGAAGTATTTTGTCCCTTTACCTCTTTCTGTATCCTCAGAATTGTCCTACTTTTACTGGTCATTGGCTGAAGTATTTTGTCCCTTTACCTCTTTGTGTATCCTCAGAATTGTCCTACTTTTACTGGTCATTGGCTGAAGTATTTTGTCCCTTTACCTCTTTGTGTATCCTCAGAATTTTCCTACTTTTACTGGTGTTTGGCTGAAGTATTTTGTTCCTTTACCTCTTTCTGTATCCTTAGAATTTTCCTACTTTTACTGGTCATTGGCTGAAATATTTCATTCCTTTACCTCTTTCTGTATCCTTAGAATTTACTTAAGCCTGATTTAGCAACAGTTTTTTGAAATATTGACAGATTTTGTGCAAGTGATTGGTTTAAGTGCACTGCAATTATTGGAGATCATCACTGTATTCACGACTATGGTTTTTTCCATATTTGTACTCTGATTGAATATGGGCCATGGTTTCATTGATGATATGGTCGGCCAAGTCATTTGTTTTTTACATTTATTAGCATGATAAGAAGGTTTAGACTCAAGTATTTGGCAGACTTGGTCATTGGGTGAAACAAAAAATTTTTAGTTAAATTTTTTTATGTTTTAGTTTCATGAATTGTTGTGTTGTGTTATCACCATTCTGGCACCAGTTAATGATAGTGTTACCCTATCAAGATCAAGTTTAGTGAAACGTCATTTTGACACAGCTTCAGCACATCTCCATTATCGAGGGCAAGGTGATGTAATGTTTACTCTAGCTCTCTAACATTGAAGGTATTTTCCGTATAATAGTATAAGCAGTAGCCTATGACAGATTAAAGTTGTGGAATTTGGCGATGAAGGCAATGAAGGTGATAAATATCGTTTTCTGCAAAATTGGGCGTAGTGGATGAAGATTTCAGGAGGCCTACATCATTTACAAGGAACTCCATGGACCCTGTTTCAATAGCCTAGCTGCAGATGTAGCTTCGGTTTTGTAGTGGTGGCTTCTAAGATGAAGGAAGTGCTGACCTAGTTATCATGGACATCAGAGAAAGCACACCGGCTTAGACACATTCCAATAATTTTACTGTGTTGGCCACAGACCCCCATTAATTTTTTTCCATAAGCGACAATGTTAACGTTTTGCACTGTAACTCAGCCCCAAACATTCCATGGCCAGTAAGCTTTGGTGCTTACCTGTCCCAGCCTGTGAGAAAGAAGCCATTAAAATCTTGACATAGGTTGACCGTCAAAATCTGGACCTTTGCCAGCAGCTGGGAGAGGTGCATAGTAACGCCAAGGGGACATCACTCGCAGGCTCATCACCACCTATATCCTTGTGTCCTCTCGCCCAGAATTTCAAACTTTCATGAGTAAAACTCCTACCTGTCCAAATCTTAGACAATATTCAGCATTTTGATAGCAAGCATGCACCTGTGCACCAAAAACAGCAGGCTGGCAGCAAAAAAAGACTTTGCACCCTAAAATACACAGAATTACGTTCGTCCCTTCCGAAAAAAACGGAAGTTCGAATGGGGGTCTGTGTCCTCTTCTGTCAGACGTGTCGGAAGTTGGGGTCAGGGGGTCCACCCTTTCCTGTTTAAGACAAAATGGCCGCCAACTGTTAAAGCATTGGGGAAAAGTCACTTTTTGCCCCTTCACTAGTGACCAGTAAGGCCTAGGTGTACAAAATAACATCATGGAAGCTCTGCAGAAATACTCAGACTATCTGGAAAGCTGAAAATTATACAAATCAAACGGATACAAGATCGCTGATAGCGATTCAAAAATACGAATTTTCCTATGCAATCACGTTGGGAGGACTGTTTTCTTCATCCAGGCCCTTTGTTACTAAGGAGGTCACATGGTCTCCAGCTTCCAATCTGTCTTGCAGAAATTCTACAAAAGAAAACAGAAAAAACATCCCTTGTATGCGAGAAAGACAAAGGAGCAAAAGTTAAATTCTTCTGTTTTAATAAATGCAGAAAAAAAATTATACAACATTTTTAATTCATTGTAAGCGTTGTCTGGTGAGCTGCCATCTTCTCATTCCCATAAAACCTGGGCTTCCCTAATGAATTTAGCACTGACTTCGATTTTTGTTTTTTAGAAACTGCTGACTAAACGCTAAAATGAACAATGAGAAATGTATTCTGGGACATGAATGCGTTTGAGCCTAGACAGACTTGCCCCACAACACTGTGAAATTTCCCTTCGGCTGCACGTAAATAAATCGTTGTGAATGATCTCAAAATGATTGTCTTATGCAGTAGTTTTGTGTTGTAATATGTCACTTCATGGAGTCCGTGGGTAAAGTCTACGTCACAGTTTAGGCCGCGTAACCGGATAGCAACTTGTTTCATTGGATAAAATTCTCAAAATGGCTGCCTCTACTCACGCCAGCCGTTTGTGTAGCATTATCATTCTGTTCTGCATGTTATTCAGCGTAATCTCATTCAAATAATAAAGTGTTATACTTTTTAGAATGCTTGAGTATCCTGCTTTCGATTGAAATGTGTTTTAGCCAGGTGCTGTCTTGTCCTTTAAAGGAGAAGAAAATTTAAATATTAATCAAATACCATTGAAAAGAGTATGCTTTTCCTCACAGGTGCATACCATAAAAAAATTCTAATATTTAACTCAAGTTGATAAATTATAAATAAAGTCGGCGCCAAAATCCGATGTAGGCGACTCCATTTTGCCTAAGAACTAGTCATGAAGTCTGTGTTAGGAGGAGAATTGCCATCGGAACTGCCAAAGTGCAGTTCGCACATTTCCGGTAGAACTCTTCTGCCCTTTAAGTTAGTGAACAGTACAGTTCGTTTTCCGCTTGACGATTGGGAAACCGGAATGTTGGACATAGGTTCCAAGTTTACACGAACAAGCTGGCAGTTTCAACTACTTTCGTTGGCTGAGAGGCAACACAACCCCAGCATAAATTACAGGGTCTTAAAGATGGAGGACGTGATGGACTCACCGATTTATGCCAGCTTTGCCATTTTCAGACGTTACGTGTATGGCGAGGAAAATGGCCAAAATTATGCAGTTGGCACCACCAGAAAGAAAAAAATGTGCTCTTTTCAGCCTGTAGTGTCATGTTTTTAAGTTTTCTTCTGCTTTAAAAAAAAAAAGAGTCCCAACGCCTTTATTTTCATACTAAATGTTCCCTAGACAATATTTGTGCCATGTTAGTGTGTAAACTGCCTTTTAAAAACATTATTTTTACTAGTTCCACTTAAAAAAGCCCATTAAAGTTGGACTGTCTGCCAATCTTATGGGCCGCGAAGCCCTGGTTGGGTTATGGCCAGGATTATGTGTTGACAAGCCCTACAAAGCATTGGTAAATCCACCCATTAGACCATCTCACTGTGAGCTTTTTCTGAAACTGTTGTGTAACTAAATCTGTTTTTACCCCTACGTGTACACCTCTTAATTGGAACCCTGACGCACTCCTGGTTTGTCTGACACAAATTGGACATCCATGGAGTTATGGTAATATCCGTGGAGAATTTGGCGCGGTTTATAGCCAAGTCAAGCGATAGGCTTACCGACTGCGACACGATGATCCATGCAGTCGGGTCAGCTGATCGTGATTTGCAGTGACGAGAAAAGTTGGTCGCTCTACACCGGTGAAAGTAACAGTCGAGCCAGTCTTCTATGTTTTAAAAAAGTGTCACAGCCAAAAATAAAGTTTGAATTATATTGAATGGAAACAGCGACTGGTAACACATAGAAATGCCAAATAAAATTTTTTCTGAGTTCCCGTTAAAGGGTTCAAAGGCCTGTGGGCGAGGTGTAAACTGAGCTGGAGAGCCTGGCTTTTGAAGGCAAGCTAGCAGTTCTCTGCAGTTCCTGTCACAGCCTGCTGTTTCAAACAAGCAAGTAACCTAACAACATATGCTTTCCAGGAGTGAAAATCTGGACTTTTCTTTTTCGTTTGGGATGGGAGGGGATGGGGGAGGGGGGCGGTGTAAGCCTCGTCCATCGGCCTTCTATTTCAGTAGGCGCAGCTGAATTAGCAAGTCTCAGACGACTGGTCGAGTCTGGCGTAATCAAAGGAACGGATAGTTTGTTATGAGATCTGATCCATATTTTCTGAATCTGTGGCATTTTAGGCCATGTATGTAAGTTTACAGGATCCTGCGTTTTGTTACTGTAGTCGCAAACCACAATTGGGCTTGGAATAATCTCGAAATTAGTTGTAAAATTATAGCAGTTGTCTTCTGTGGTCTGTGCACATAGAGAAGCCTCACATGCCTGCAGGGGAATTTTCCGCCGTGAAGTCACAAGGGCAGTGTTGGCTCGATCTTAGTGGAGTAGATTTTCTGATGTTTGATCACCCAATTTTGCTGTTTTTCTTCTGTTTTCGACGTTTTAAACGATCGGAATGGATCCAGGGAACTTAGCAGTATCTATATTCAGTTCAAAAGGTCCAACACTGGAGTTCTACATTAACAGTGGCTTCAGGAATGATGGGATCACCTTGTGTCTTTAGCATCTGACCCCTGTCTCAAATGCTGATTGTGAAAAACTAAGCACACAAAATCAGGGGCAAACTTTACCTTTCAACGACTTGTATGAAGGATAACCACTGGAAAATCCCACATGCTTATGAGCTACCATGAAAGCAGAAACCACTGGTCCAAAAAAATGTTACATACCGCTGGGCATGTTCTAATTTCATAATCTGGTAATGAATGACATCGTACAGTACTTGATGCCACTGGTAAAAACGAATGGTATACGAATGTCGGACATGACGCTTATATCATACAGTACTTGATGCCACTGGTAAAAACGAATGGTATACGAATGTCAGACATGATGCTTATATCATACAGTACTTGATGCCACTGGTAAAAACGAATAGTATACGAATGTTGGACATGACGCTTATATCATACAGTACTTGATGCCACTGGTAAAAACGAATAGTATACGAATGTTGGACATGATGCTTATATCATACAGTACTTGATGCCACTGCTAAAACTCCATGAATTGATACTAGTAATACCTGATAAAAACGGCTGTCCTGTTGACCGGGGAAACTTTGTCCTATTGATGCAAGTCTTACCCAAGGGGTTTCGATTTTCACAGCTTTATGGTTGGGCTTGTTTCTGCTAACTGTGTTGTTGTTGTTGCTTGACCGGATTTTCTGATCGTGTTGCTTTGGCCTGGTTTCAGGTAATCCGTATCCTGCTGGATAATGGAGCATTTCTGCCAGCCACCCCCGAGATCACTGATGAGCCAATTAGCATCGCCCTGGAGAGGAAATATTTCCGAATCATCCCGGTTCTTCTTCAGCACGGTGCTCAACCCAAGCGTGTACGCTTGACACATGGAGATACCCCTCTTCATGCAGCACTTAAGGTGGCCTTAGAGTTGGATAAAGGTATGTGAGATACATGTAAGTTCGGTACCTGTATAGTTTAACCAAGCTCTGCCAGGTTTCCTCTTCCATTAATGGAAGGTCGCCTTATAAGTGAAATGTTCTTGAGGCGTAAAAAATAAAAGTAAAAAGTAAACTGAGTTTATTGCCAAGCTTATTGGGCTCAAATATTTGTGAGTTTCTTCCACATGGTTTTTTACTCAAATTGATTGTAACTGCCTAAGTGACATAAAATCTCTAACAGTCTATGTTGACCATTATCTTGGAAATAGGTCATTCAGAAGTTTACTGGAACACCCATGAGGGTTTATGATTGGTTTATGAAGTGTATGTGGCTACACCTATAATACACTTAGTCTCAGGTGCCAGACCCCAGTTCTCTATAGAGCAGCCTTTTTGGTATTGCTTTCCAGGTAATTTTGACTTGTTGGAAAGACTGCTAGAGATGTACGACCAGGATCAAGAAAAGTATCCCTACCTTGACCCCCGCTCTTTGGACAAAACCGGTAGCTCGCTGTACCACATGGCAGCAAAATGTCGCTACAGCTGTCACGCACAACGTGCCGTGGAGTTACTGTGTGCACGACGATTACCCGCAGGAGGAAAGGACAGCTCTGGGCGGGTTCCTCTGGACTACATCAGCAAGCAGAATGACCGCAGGAGAGAGTACCTGAGGATGGCTGCAGGCTACAGTCTGCCCTCAAAGAAAGCTACGTCCACACCCATGCCATCCAGTTCTTCAGAGCAATCAATGGATCCTTCAGGAGAACCCTTTTGTCCATCGCCGACCGCTGAGAAGGGCAAGGAAATGCCAGAGAATTCTGCACAGATCAAGCTGCGGAAGTCAAAGAAAAGCGAGAAGGAGCGATGCAAGGCGGCGTTGAAAAAGTGGATCGGAGAACTCAGTGACTTTGTCTTTCAAGAAGAAGACGATGATTCCTTTAAAGATAAGGTAGCAGAGAGAACTGGATTGGGCAAAGGTGGTGATGAAACAGAAACAAAGAGAGCATTGTCCTCTGTAACTCCCGATGAGAGTGGTGATGGATTACATATTGTAGAAGACATTGAACAAGGTTTGGAGGATTTGGATGGAGAGGATGTCGTTCAACAGGACGATGCCAGTGACGAAATAAATGCCGACATCTTTGACGACTTGGATTGGGAAGTGGAATGCACTGCAGATGTGTGGAAATTCCTGAAAAATAAGCGCATGCCGATGTTTATGAAGCAGCGAGCCATCAAGCGGATTCAGAAGCTGGCACGAGGTGAGTGGACTGATTCTCTGACAAAAATTGTCCACAACGTGCCGGACACACTAAATCTGTTTGAGGCCAAGATTTCCAAAGGTGCGCGGATTCTCTGGGAGCGAGCCATCGCATTTTCACCGAAACTTTCTGAAAAGAATTCCACGCAAGCAGACATACCTGTGGAAGAACAAGCACAAATTTACACGGAGGTGATTCGCGTGTGGGACATTGTGGTCTTGCACGACAACCTGTACCATCGCATTCAGCAAATCGCACGATCCCATGCCCGCGGCAGGGACAGCATTTTGCTCCAGAAACTTGTCCGCATCTCTACTCAACAGACAACTGTCCGCGACAACATCAATTACTGTATGCCAGAACTTTTCATGTTGTCAGAAAAGAACACTGAACAAGCTTTAACCTTCTACCCGCCAGCCAGTCCGAGTGAACGTGAGTACCACATCGTGAAGTTCTACTCTTTCTCAGCTGCTTTGGTCAACCATATTCTTCATCAGACCGACACCAAGGTTGACTTTCCGTTCAAGGTCACAGACATGGAGCATGCCATCATCAGTCTGCAGTTGGGAGCCCCAGTGCTACTCTTGGGACGCAGCGGTACTGGAAAAACAACTTGTTGTCTCTACCGCCTGTGGCACGCTTACCTAAGGTACTGGACACAGGCCAGCCAGACAGGTGACCCACTGCTTCCACGCAGTGCCCACTTCACCAGGTGCAAGACTCCAGTCACAGGTAAGTGGATGATTATAGTGTACCTCAATACCAACATACTGTGCTCATTGTTTTGCTGTAACCCAAGTCATTGACTCTAGTGAAAGGAATATTTCACTTGTTTCCAAAAAAAGGCAAGTTAATTCCCAGCGACCACTGTTCTGAAAAAGGGTGATTCTGTTTTCAAACTTGTCCTCTCCTGATCTAGACCGATTTGGAACCCTATTTATAGAGTTTGGGCATCCAAACAAACAGTTACACCTAGTGTAATTACAAATTGCTTTGTGAGGAAGTTTTTCTTGAAAAGGCTCTAGTAGGATATGTTACAATATTCTCTTGTCTTGTCTAAAGCAAAAATGGCTGACTCCTTATTCAATAAAATGTTGATGTTAGAAAGTTTTGTACCGATGGCCAAAGTTTTATCCTAGCTTATTTTCTGCCAGCTCAGGTGAGAGTTCTAAGACAGTGGCATTGTAACTCCGGAGTTTGGTGTCTTGTTAATTGTGTTTCATGTGTTTTGTGGTGTGTTTCAGATGGCGAGGAGAGTAGTGAGGAGGAAGAGAGTGATGACGAAGACTTGGAGGAGGAAGAGGATGACACCAGTGAGTGCGAGAAAGAGGAAGGCCCAGAGAGGGAGGATGAGGAGGCTCCCGAGGGGGAGGTCCATATTCTGGACCACCTCCAGCAAGTGTTTGTGACAAAGAATGGAGTCCTCTGTAATGAGGTCATGAAGAATTTCCAAGACCTCAATCACGCGTGCAGTCTGACAAACAAGCGTGCCGAAGGAGAAGATAGAGCCTTGCCCAACAGGCTACAGGACATCCCAAACCATAACTACCCATTGTTCCTCACCTCACAGCAACTCTTGCTCTTATTGGACGCATCGTTGCCAAGCAACCCGTTTTTTGAGAGGGAGGAGGATGGGAGCTTGAAGAGGGACATTCGAGGGTGGACCGACGCAGACAGCCCGTTAGCGGTCCTCTCCGATCTTGACTCGGACTCTGAAGGGGAGGAGGATGAAGTGGTGGGAGGAGCAGTGGGCAGTCCTAATGCACACTCCACCCAGCATCTGGATCCCCGCCAGGAAGTGACCTATCAAGTGTTTGCTGAGGAACTGTGGCCAAAGATAAAGATAAAAGGGTACCACCCCTCGCTGATCTGGACCGAGATCAACTCCTTCCTGAAAGGATCCTTCGAGGCTCTGCGTTCATCGTCCGGAAAGTTGACATTGGAAGAATACCAGGAACTGGGACGGAAGCGAGCCACGAATTTCACAGGTGAAAGGGCGAAGGTGTATACGGTGTTCAAACGGTACGAGGTGCTAAAGAGGCAGCGTGGTTTGTTCGATGAATGCGACTTCCTATTGAATATTTATCGGCGCCTGTGTAAAACGGAGAAGCAGAACTGGGTTTTTCACCAAGTGTATGTGGATGAAACTCAAGATTTCACTCAGGCCGAGCTCTGTCTGCTGATAGGCTTGTGTCAGAACCCCAACGAGATGTTCTTCACAGGCGACACAGCACAGGGCATTATGTGCGGCATATCCTTCCGTTTCAGTGACCTCAAGTCGCTGTTCTTTTACGCAAGCCGATCGCTGAGAGCCATGGGCAAACACCAGGCTGTAAAAGTACCAGAGAAGGTGTACCAACTGACTCACAACTATCGCTCTCACGCCGGGATCCTCACGCTTGCCAGTAGTGTCGTCGACCTCATGGTGGAATTCTTCCCCGAAACCTTTGACCAATTGGGCAGGGATCAGGGTCTGTTCTCTGGACCTCTTCCTGTCCTGTTGGAATCCTGCAGTTTCTGTGATCTTGCAGTTCTGCTCAGAGGGAACCGCCGGCAGACCTCAGAAATTGAGTTTGGGGCCCACCAGGCCATCCTTGTCGTGAACGACGCTGCGAGAGAGGCTCTTCCAGAAGAACTGCGACTTGGGGTTGTGCTGACCATCTTTGAGGCCAAAGGTCTGGAGTTCGACGACATCCTCCTTTACAACTTCTTCAAAGATTCCCAGGTAAGGTTGAAATTTGGTTTATAGTACATGTATGTGGTTTTGCCTTACTTGCCTTACTCTCCATGCTGTACCGCTTTAATTATATTATATTCCTGCATAAACCAGGATTCTGCTGGTGGAATAAACATCCCCAAGGCCTGGTCCCTTTGCATTGTTTTAATGTGATCGAATGTTAAATGTGATCACAACGCAGTATTTTGAGTAATTCTAGACCAGTGATGTTTAATAAGATGTATCATTGCATATTTTTTTAACCTAATTCTGCTCCAGCCTTGGCTCTAGGGGATGTGTAAATTGCTCCTATTTATGCATTTAGAGGTATGGTAAGAATAGAACCCTAACTGAGGTAAATTGATAACAGACCGGTTACATGTGACCATTTGCCAGCTTTCACACTATCGTCGCTGCACTGGTCTTACTCTCTATGCTGTATGTCTTTAATTAAAAATATTGTACATAGGAAATCCACAGGCTCAACTGATGTTCAGAAACTGTACGTTGAATTCGTAATTATAATTGGAAAAGTGCAGTGGCTGTTGTCTTGGAAATTGAAAAGAAACTGAACTTCTGTTTTGTCTTCTTTTTTCAGGCCAAGAAGGAGTGGCGTGTAGTGACAGAATTTCTTCATCGTCTGTCAGGAGATGAGACAGAGAATCCGTCCCGGACTGCAAGTAGTCATGGTGTGATGGAGATAGACACAGGTAGGGAACTACCCTCTTTGTCATATTCCCTCATATCCTGTTTCTCTGAAGACAGTGCCAGAGACATATGCACGCCTGATTTTATACTCTTTAGCGGCACTCAGATTAAGAGCTGCTCAAAATAATGCTACAAAAAAACACAAATTACAAATATAAGCGTCAAGTCCGACATTCGTATACCATTCGTAGTCCGTAAAAGGCGTTCCAAGTCGATAATCGCAAGATCCATTTCCAAAACAGCGTTTAACACTAACTCCCAAAGACAAAGGTATGTAAGAAATTATACAAATAAGAAATAAAGCCGGTAACACACAAGAGAGAAGCGATCATCAGTTTTCAATGATGCCGGGCAGACAATGAATATTGCAGGCATGAATTCCATATCAAAGTTCAAATTCGTAGTCCATGAATGAGTTCCATGTTAAATAACACTTAAACAAGTATCTCAGTCGCGCTTTAATTGCAGCTGTTCATAAAGGTATCATGCTGATGTAATGAGCATGGCTACCTTTACGACCCCTAGCCCCAGGTTAAGCAGTATTAGGTACAGTTTGAAAATGACGAACGTTACAGACCTTAACCCATCAGATTGTGATTCAAAAGTAACCACCATTACGTCTTTCCCGTTAATAAGTAAAGATCTCATGCTACAAGAGGCGCCATCTGTGATGTTACACATGACATGCAAGAAAAACGGTTACACTGGGCAACCAGCACCATCTATGTTGTTAAATACCATGTACGTGATAGATATGTACATAGGGATAACACCGCCGTCTGTGTGGTTGATCATAATGCAGATCGCCAGAGATTCTGAACGCTCTGTCCATACCTGCCAACGAGAGTGTTATAGTCATTGTAAAATTTGAGAAACTTAGAATGAAGGCGTTTGATAGAGCTCAGCTGATTAAAATGGGGACAGACAAAAGGTTTAAAACATGTAGATAATTCACTGAAGGAGGCGATATTCCTAAACTCAAAAAATATGAACATTTTTTGACAAGGACACCGAAGCCACATTACGTTCGGAACTTCAGCAATGGAACTATTAACTCTGCACACAATATCTGCTGTATTTGTTTGATTCCCTCTGTTCATCATGATGTAGACAGACTGGCGTATCTAGTACTTCAGTAGAGATTATAAAAGTCGCAAAATGAAGACTCAGCCTGTAGCCAGACCAAAAATTCAACTGAAAATGCCACAAATCACTCCCTATTTCTCTGTTAAGTCATTTTTTGATAACTGTGTGGAGAACTGATTTCCGATTCATAACCGATTGATTGGTGATCACGCCCTGCTTAGAAAATTTTCACTAAGAATTCTATTTTGTGTACAGTGGGATGCACATACATTATCTGCATACACAACGTAAAAGTAGCAAAATAATGACTTCTAATGTGAGTGAATGAACAACAAATTTGCTCTTGTAGATAAATAGGAGGTTATTTTGTGGAAATGGCAACAAACATAATGGGTTCAAATTTTATACAATATATATAATATCTTTAAGCTGTTGGTATTCCACAGAACTGATGAGTGCCTCGTCCAGCCGACCTTTATCCTTCAACCCTGACCAGCACAAGGTGTTGTGCTCAGAACTCAAGCACCTGTACACGGCACTGACCAGAGCCAGGGTCAACGTCTGGATATTTGACGAAGACGCGGAAAACCGTGCTCCCATGTTTGACTACTTCAAGGCCAGACGTTTAGTCCGTGCCATTTCTGCTCGTGAGAACCAATCCGAAGGTACAATCATTACGACGTCCCGTGTAGGTTGATTTGGATAAGATGTACATTCCTGTTACAGGCGAACGACCTCTGACAATGAAGGTCGTAAACTCAATTCCAGCTTTTACTTCTTCGCCTGGGTCTTTATGGTAGAAGGTTTCTCAGTTACATGTATGTGGCACAAGGTTTATACCTTCTCCATTGGTTTCCTTCACCCATATTCCTTTGCTATCAAGCAGATGGCTCATTATGCGATTCGCATTTTCACCACAGCTGACCACTGATGCGTTATGTCGCAGACTTGACTCAGGGCCCACTGAAAGATTTGCCAGTTGGTGTGTCTTAATCCTACCAGGACGGAGATTTACTGTGATAATTTTTCTCACATTTGCAGGTCTGACAGACGAAATGTTTGCCGAAAGCTCGAGCTCTGCAGATTGGCTGAAGCGTGGGGATGACTTCATGAAACACCGTCTGTATGAAGTGGCCGCCAAATGCTACAGGAAAGCCAACGTGGAAGACAAGGAGAATATTGCTTTGGCCCATGCAGCTGCACTCAAAGCGACGCGCCTTCAGGAGAACCCTGCGCGGATGAGAGAGGAGTTTCTGTATGCCGCAGAGCAGTATCTGATCAAGTGCGACATGAAGGCAGAGGCGGCGCGGTGTCTGAAGAACGCTAAGGAACGCGAATTGGCAGCACGTCTGTACGACAAAATGGGAGAGGTGAGGAAGCCAGAAGTTTTTAGTTGACATTGCTGCTTTGTGTTGTTCAGGGGTTGTCTATTATCAGTAACCAAGGGGTTTTGATTTTCACAATTGCATATCATCAAACATGCCCTTTGGAAGGCTATTTAGAAGACAGCTGCATCTTGCCTGTCTCTTTTTAATGGGCGCAATGTTAATAGATGAGTAGTGGAAATCGCAACCGCGAGACTTTTTTGAGCAGTGGACGTTTGCTAATGAAATAATGATAAAATGGAGGGAATATGTTGAAAGTGGGTCTGACACTAACATTCCCGGTTTTGGGTTGTATTTAGATGGAGAAGGCAGGAGGATTGTACAAGATGTGCAATCTCAACTACGAGGCGAGTCGGTGTTACGAGCAGCAGGGATTGTACCGACAAGCCATCAGCACACTCTGCGAGATGAACAGCTACGACATGGCCATCGATGTTCTCAACAGATACAACATGAGGCTGAAGGTGAGTCACGATCAGGATGTAGATCAGCAAGGGGCCATACAACACAACTTACGCGTAATCGTTTGCCAACTATATAACCCTGTCATCGCTGCTCTGGTTTTATTCTCTATTGCCATAGTCTTTTATATTGTGTGTGAGGGGCCTCCCTGGCCGACAGGGGTATCAGGCCAGCTTAGCGCAATGACCCAGGAGCCTCTCATGAATGCAACCGCTGTGAGTTCAAGTCCAGCTCGTATATAACGAGCGCAGTAAAAAGATATTTACCCACCTTCGCTGGATTTGAAAAACTCTGCAGATGGTACCTCCTTTCTGGACCTATGTTTGTACAAAGACGGTTTCCTCTCTTACAGGCTGTAGGACAAAAGGGATAATTTCACCTGCATATGTCGTGTACATATCTCGCCTTGTGACATTTGTTAGATCATATGGTGTCACGATTTCAATCAACGTCACAAGTTATTACAGCAAAAACTAGTAAAACTAGTAACTAGAAACTTCAGTCCAAGTTTCTTACATTTTACAAGCAGTATAATTCTCTTCTCTCTCACCATATGATCTAACAAATGTCACAAGGCATGGTACACGATATGAATACTGATTTCACTCAGTCGCCTAGAACATACCTCTCCTCTATCATTGAAAACTGTTGACTGCTTCTGTTTGTTTGATTCCATCCTATTTTGTACTTCATATACTTGCTTTGTTCTTCTCACTCGGTTAGAGCGTTAGCGCAGCGTTATGACCCAGGAGCCTCTCACCAATGCGGTCGCTGTGAGTTCAAGTCCAGCTTATGCTGGCTTCCTCTCCGGCCGTTAGTGGGAAGTTCTGTCAGCAACCTGCGGATGGTCGTGGGTTTCCCCCGGGCTGTGCCCGGTTTCCACTCACCATAATGCTGGCCGCCGTCGTTTAAGTGAAATATTCTTGAGTACGGCGTAAAACACCAATCAAATAAATAAATAAATTCTTTGTTCTTCAGTAGTGTCTGTGTGTGTTAAACGTCGTATGGGTAATTGGACTTGCGATTATTGACCCGGAACGTCTGTTCTGCTGGTTGACAGCTGGTATACGAATGTCAGCTTCGACGCATAGATTCTTCTCCAGCTGTGCGTGGGAAGGTGTGCCTGGGTTTCCCCCGGGCTCTGCCCGGTTTCCTCCCACCATAATGTGGCCGCCGTCGTATAAGGGAAATACTCTTTGAGTACGTCGTAAAACACCAATCAAATAAATAAATAAATAAATGTTATATTGTGTGAGATGAATGGCTTTGATATGTCCTTCCATGCTGTAGCAGTCGGAAAACAAAATACCATGTCACTGGTTAAATCTTTGCACTTCTAAAACAAGCATTGTTCCTCTTTTTGTTTGCAGGACTACAACTCTAAGGGAAAACCCTTACCTAAGGCTTTGGCGGAAAATCGCCCAGAACAGACCATGGATCGCCTGACGTACAAGGCCGCTGAGTTTCACCGGAAAAAAGGAGACGAGCAAAGAATGTTGAGGTCTTTAGAGCGTCTGCGATCACCGGAAGATCGCATCAACTTCCTAATGAAGCACGGGAGACCTCTGCTGGCAGTTAATGTACTTAAGGAACTGGGTATGTGGATACGAGCACTGTGTTTTGGACGTCTGGTTATGTAAAACAGAGATAAGTCTGTAATATTTATTGTTGTACTATGTACATTAAAGTTCAGCCTCATTTCAAACATTTAAATAAATTGTTGTGGAGAGAATAGCCTTCCAGGTAAATGGAAACATCTGATTGTTAAATAATTCTGTGTATTTTTTTTATTGCAGGCCTTTACTCACGAGCGGCCTCTATTCTTTTCGAAGAGGGCCAGTACGATGAAGCAATGAAGTTCGCTGAAATGGCCAAAGATGACGGAGTCGTAAATCAGTGTCTTCTGGCTTCTTGTCGCAAGAAGATCGTGGATAAAGACTTGACCAGCACTCTCCCAGGCGACAATCAAATAAAGGAGAAGGAAAGCGTTGTCATGAACTTGAAGCAGTTGATCACATACTTCACCTTTACCAGGGATACCAGTACTGTGGCTGAAATTCACCTGTTGTTAGGCCAGCTCAACTGGGACGAGTCCATGGTGAGAGAGTCCTGGTGGAAGTTTGGCAAGTTGACCCCAACCCCTAATGAAGCTGGGCAAGTGGAATGCTCTAAAGCTCTTCTGACCATGGTCAGCCTGAAAGACGACAGTAAGGCTTGCTACGAGTTTGCAAAGAATCATCTCCTCCGCTTGCTGATGGCCTTTAAAGCCAGTTACAGGCCCAGCAATAACCAAGAGCGGGAGAAAGTCAGGTTGTATCGGAGGTACTATGGGCTGAAGAGCGCTAAGATTGGGTATTTGGAGTACTATCCCAAGCACTACCCAAACTGTCGTCTCTTTCTCAGGGAAGACAGGGAAAAATCTAGAATAGATATTAAGGTGGAAGACGCCAACAGCCAGTTCCAAGCGTATCTCCTGAAGTTGGTTGAGCTGTGGGTGTTGGAGATAAGGTCAAGTGTGGAGCTTATACTCAGTGAGAACCAACAATGTCCAAAGTTTCTCTCAGGTGAGGGTTGTCAAGAGTCAGCGACCTGTCACTACCTCCATAAGCCTCATTCCAAAGAAACTTTCCTCAATCTGTTCCACTGTCATCTGAGCCAGGCACATATCTGCGCAGAAATACTTCGAACCTGTCAGGTTGTCACTGATGAAAGTCTTCGACATGAACTCCTGAAACTCCTACCGTTGCGAAATGAACATGCATCCCTCGACGATCTCATCCATTTCATTTTGCCGAATACGACACACTGGAAGCATTTTTGTAGCGACGGCCAGCTGCTTACCTACGTCTTCAGCTCTTTGAGCCACCAAGACCTGCGCCACACGGTGGATCGATGGCAGAATGAAATGTGGAGTAGTCTCAAGTATAAGGAGAAGATCTCAACAACATCTGTGTACGTGGAGGTTTGTATCTGCTCGGCAATTTTTCTGAACAAAATGAATAAGGTGGATGCGTGGATGAAAGAAGCAGAAAAAGCCGCCTCATTTAAGGCCAATCAGAAGACGGATATGGAAAGATCCCTTAGCCAGGGTGCAGCTATGATTGGAGATAAATACAAGGGCCAAAGCTGCTTCATCTGTTACGCTCGCAGATTCTTCGAAGCGTTGAACTTAGTATACCGACCTCAGCCTGAGCCAGTTGAAGCGCTGCTCAAATTCGGCAAGTTTTTGGCAATGCTAAGGAACAAAGGTGACACTAAGGTTTTCCCACATTATGGCCAGCTTCTGTTTAGCATGGAGTTTTTTCTGATGCTTGATTTCTCGTTGGGTGCCAAGCACATGGGGCAATATTTGATAGTTCCTGCGAGCTACATCTCTGTGGTACGCTTTATGGATCAATGTTTTGCAAAGCAAAAATGCCAGTCCCTTTTTAACGTTGTCAAATCTTCAAAGCTTAATAAGCGTCACCAGATTCTCCTGGACAAAATCAGCACCATGGTGGATATACTAATAGGTAAGGAAACGAAGGGGAAAGGACAGGGATTCAGTTTGCTAAAGGATATGTTGCAACCGTCAAGTCCCCACATTGAGTCTGGTATCGCTGAACGCGGTATGATTTTCCTCTTGACCTTGCTGAGCAATGTGTCTGGGATGGTCCTCGAGGATCATCAAAGTGACCTCTTACAAGCAGTGCACAACCCTCTTCCTGTCCAGACCAAGCTACCCCAGCGTCTGTTGTCAGTCATTTCCAGGACTCGCAAATCCGTGGGGCAGAAGGACATTGTCAAGACGCTCCGCGATGCGCTGAGAGAAAAAAACGACGAAGATCTGCTGGTGTGCCGATGGGTGGTCGATGCAAAGAAGAAAGAAAGTCTCAGTCTGGAAATAGTGGAAGAAAGCACTGTTTGGGATGAACTGCCGAGTGAGTTTGGGACAGGCCAGTGGCAGGAGAATACATACAACTTCAGTGACCTGAAAGTGAAGGAGCCTACTGAAGATGAAGGACTGGGAATGAGTCCTGAGGAAATGGAGAAGCAGATGGAAGAAGAGAGGAAAGAGAAAGCAGCACGAGTCTTGTTGAAGTTCTTTAAGTTTGTTCGATTCAAAATGCGTGCACAAATGGTCAGTGTCTTCTTACAGGCTTATCTTGGAAACCATGTTAGCAATCCCAGGTTTCCAGCGTACTTGCAGGAAATTTTCCAGCGATGCACAGTGGATGAAAGTATGTGTGGCATATGTGGTGTTCAGTTCCGACCTGTTGACGACGTTGATATGAATGATATGACAGAACAAAGTTCAGTGAAAATGCATGGTTACAGCAACCCTTTTGCTCCTAGTTTCTCTGAAGCTTTATCCGGGAAACAGCGTCCGACACGAACGATGCATATTGGATCGGAAGATCACCTCGCCAAGGATCAGGATTACCGGGTTCTCTGTGAATTCATTCATGCTGAAGTCACCCCTGTGTTGGGTAAAGTCCGAAAATACTTAAAACGGTCTGGGCATCTCGACAGTGAACTCGACATAAATCGCCTGGCCAAACTTCAAGATGAACTCTGGCAGGAACTAAAACAGTTGTCGGAGTCTCGCACTTGGAAAGAGACAGAGAAATTGCATCATCTGACTAGGAAACTGTCTGAGCAGTTCACCAGCATGGGGCATGACGTTCACGTTGACGCCACAGATGGCAAGGTATATGTAAGATTTACATATTTGATATTTCTATGTATGAGTTGGGTTGAAAATTGTACTCCAGAATACTTTCATTTATATCGGCCGGATTAATGGATGGAAGAAACCTGTTAGATCCAGTTGAATACATCCATCCACCATCAGGATAGCAATTCGCTGCACCACGTACCTGTCATTTAGATCGTGTAGCTCAACTCTTTCTGGTTTACTGCAAAATCCAGTTGAGGAAAACTTTAGACTGCTGTTACGTTGACCTTGAACCTTTTCTCTTCGCATTATTATTTGTTACTCCACAAAACCTTTAGATTCCAGGCATTTCAGTACTGAGAACATTTACGTAATGTATTTTGTTTCAATCGCACGCCAATCTCTAATTCGTAATGCATATTCATGAGTGATATTTGTGTTTGATCTGACCCTCAGCCCTCCGAGAAAGAGAAACGACCTAGCCCGTCCGCCGCAGACGCGTCTTACACTGAAATAGAGCCAGTTGTCGACGGACCGGAAATTTGGGAACCCAAAGGGCGCCGTGCAAAAAAGAAGTTGGCCAAGAAGCGAAAGAAAGAGAAAAACTGACCACGAGGAAGCATCAGTGCCATTTTCCTATTGTTGTTTCTTTATTCAGTCAAATGACACATTTGTTACTTCATACGCACTTGCTTTTGCCACACACTTGTTTGTCCAGCTATTGGTTATGTCCATCTAGATCTAGTTTTGATGCTGTATGCTAGAATATGTTTTCAGTGTTTCTTCGACAGGCTCAGTGTGCACCAGAGACTACAGACAAACTACCTGTGAGCCCCAGAGAGCCTGCTTGCATAACACTGTAGTCCGCACCGCCTGTGTAACATCTTGCTGCCAGGTGCTATTTCTCGTATTCCCCAAAAAGCTGTGTTATTTTTTCAGCTTAAGACAGGTCTGCAGCTATACACTTAGTCCCAAAGTAGGATAGATTTCTAGTTCCTTATCTAGAGCATCAGGCATTGGTGTTGAAAAGGTCGTGCAAGCACGTTATTTAGTGACAAGCCATTTGTATATTTCCTTTCTTTGAAGACAACTTCAAAAAACTGGGTTTTTCAGCCCCAGAACACAATTTTCGCCGCATTGTTACTCTTGATGGACTGTGTAATATTGTTTAGTCCCATAGAACTTTCTCCTTACGGTAACTCATTTAATCAAGCATGTCATTCTCAGAGAGTTGCGTGTGCATATCCTCCACTAATTAAAATACATTTTTGCTTTATACACGATAATGCTAATTACGACAGCTATAACACATTGTGCCTTCTAGAAAACTTATTTTCAAGGATTTTGTGCCTTTTTACGCTGCTGTTTTCTCTTTGTACACTGATACATATAGATTTTTGTTTTCAGTGATACACTTCAGTTTATCATTTGTACTGTTTTTTTACATCAGTTTTCCTCTCCTTTTTTTTGTTGTGCTCACATATGCGCTTAATGATTTGGTCTCTCCTTTTACTTATGAAGGTAAGGTTTTATTCTGCATCCTTAGCTGAAAGGTCTGGTAAAAGATTTGCTTAGGTGAATGGGCAGTGTTTCCATACACACGTGTTACATGCTAGATGCATTTGGCTGAACTTGGTAACCTCTAATTGTAATTATTGTTCAGAAATTACGATCACTTGGTGGTAATACCACAAGGCGTTGAGACTTACGCAAAAAGAAGTGGTTTACAAAAGAAAAAATTCAAAAGAAATTTATGAAACGGTTGTTGACGGATGGAAGTTTTATGGACGTGGGTGTAAGCTATTTCTCACTCTGTATTGCTTCATGCTCAAATCACAATGCTTTATGGTGATTGTGTCTCTTTTTGTATTTACATGATACTGCAATGTCATTTTCTCAAAGAAATAAAACTATTTTCCTACCTTACAACTTTCGTTCAAATATTTTTTTTTCATCGAATTCTACCAAAGGAAGAATTATCGTTTTACCTTAAGAAAGGGTGGTCTGTGAAACAAACAAGGCTGTTTAGCTTAGTGTAATGATTGTTGGAAGTTCAACAGAAAACTGTGGTAACGTTCCTTTCAGTAATATATATGAAGTAGAACATGTGTCGAAGCAGTCATTCGTATACCAGCGCTCAACCAAGATGACCGCTCTAGGTCAATAATCACTAGGCCAGTTCACAAACGGACAAACCACTGTGAAAATATATACAGCACTAAATTAGGACGGGATCCTGCAAAGAGAAGCAGTCACCGGTTTTATGATGTTGGAAAGGCCAGGCGCATAAGTGAAATCAGTGTTCAAATGGTTTGTAAATCTAGGCCTATATGACGAACAAAATGTGCATCTCGTTTGCTGTTTGATTGTAGCTGTTCATATATCTAACGCGGCGATCAAGTTAACACAACGAATATACATTGCCTAGCCCCAGATTGAGGGGAAACAAGTAGCAGCACGGCGACATCACACGCGCATGAGGTGCATTTATTTGATAGATACCAGTGATACAGTCTGTTCATTCAGAAGAGCACTGGAGCTATATGTAATACCAGACAATTATTATCGCTTCACCCCATCGGTAGCCCCCCTTGTTTTAAACATCAGTATTCTCTGACACTGTGAGGACTTTCATGCTTAGTGTGTGGCCAACCTCAGAGAAGCAATCATGCAGGGCAGTTCACTTAGCTCTTTTTGCCGCTATATGGTTGGAACTGGCTGTACTTGAAGCGGGTAACAAACATGAGGTCAGTCATGTTGCCAAGCCTTTGTGACATGTCTCCGGCAAGAAAGCAGTGCTTAAAGCATCTTTGAAAGAGATTCACATGCGTGGCGTGTCATCTCCCTTACAGATGGATGGAAATGTCATGCGGGGTGACTGGAGAGGACTGGAGCAAGCGGCCCATTTTCAAGGACGACAGGGCGTCAAAATGTATGCTCATGAAATTTTTTACAGCTCAGGGTGGCGTTTCTCGAAAGAGACTTAGGACGGTCGTAGACTTAGGCCCGTCTTAAGTCATAAAATTTACGACGTCACCGTTTCTCAAAACAAATTTAAACCCTTGACAGGTCGCAGATTTTGCACTCACGATGATGTGTTGTAGATCGGTCGTAACAAAGAGAAAGCCTACAAATATGTCGGCAAATGTGGCCCACAGACGCTGCTGTAAGTACCTGTCAAAACATGTACGTCTCAATAACCCGCTACAGAAAATGGACCAGAGAAGTATTCGCGCGAGTAGCCACCTTTCGTCAAATCTGACATGTATGTTGTTATCTCTGAGTCAGTTCAGGAGCATTTTATTTTTCACCTTTTTTCGTTGAAGAACTCCAGTTCTTGTCTCAAACTAGGTCGGTGGTAGGTCGGTGAAGCTACACCCACCGGAGTGATTTAAGACGTTCTTTGAGAGATCGACGAGGTAACAAACATTAATCCATCGCCGTCGTTAGTTAAGACGCTTCTGAGAAAGAGCCCCCGGAAATCTTGCCAATGTCCCGTTTTCGATGGGCATACCTTTGTTCGGCCATATCCAGCACCCTTTGCGGTGTACGCTTCTGGGTATCCATCTTGGAGGATACCACTAAGGCCATAACTAGCTATTACACTGGGTTATAGTAACTCTTCTGCTGTTGTCAAACGCGGCTATAACAGGAAAAGTGGAGCAAAGTTCCTTCACTTTGTCAAAACTGTCCTGTAACTGTTGTATCCCGTGTATTGTTTGACGATTCCGATCTACCTCACAAGTTATCACTGAAAAACCTGCAGTTTTTTAATTTTAAAATGAGTGTAATTCTGTTTTGTTGAGCTTTGGACATCCACAGTATCAGCTATGCGTCGTCTGCAGGACTCTACCAATCAGGATTTACTCACGAAACAGGTCTGCTTCTCGGATAACCTTTAAAGGTAAATTATTGCTATATGGTGCCATTTATATTTTGTAAAATAAAGCGTTTTGCCCGGGAAATTTTCAGACTACTTATGACCATTATAAGATTTTGGTCACAATACTTGTAATCTGATTGCAGGCTTTGTGTTGCATGCTGTTTATCTTCTGGCACCACTTTTTCAGACCGCGTCGGTGGCTTATGGTTAGAGCTTTCGCCTCTGGTGACCCTGGGATCAAACTCGGGTCGGGTCATACCAAAGACTTTAAAAATGATACTTACTGCTGCCTCGCTTGGCCTGTTTGGTGTCTTCCGCATGATGCTTCAATGGCTGCATGCATGGACTCGCACTGCTACAAAGAGAAACAGTATATGTACACGCACCTGATGGCTCCTTGTGGTCATAATTGAAAGATTAAGTACGATGTTTAACCCCAAGCATGCACACGCATACTGTTTATTTCCCGTTCCACGAGAAATCATACATATATGTATAGTGTCAGTATACTTGGTTGTGAAAAGGGCTCACATGTAGTTTCAGTCTAAATAAGATAAAAGAGTCAAATAAGTCCATCTAAATGCTGTTAATGTCACATATGAGAAGGGTTAATCATGTATTTGTTGTGCTTGGGTTTTCCTTTTATTTGGAGAGGAGCGGCAATTGTATCTAATAAGGCCTACATATTTCCTGGTCACCATATGGCGGTGATACTACACAGTGGCATGTAGCCATAATCATACATTCATCCGGATGCTTGATGTACTCATATCTGGTCATTTGAACGGACGGCGACATTATCATCATAACAACCTAACGAGGTTGTCAGACCATGACGGAGGGCTGCGAACAGCTGAATGAGGCAGACCGGTTTTGTGAGAGACCGCAAGACGTTGCACTTTGACCTACATATGCACAGCTGAGTTTTCGTTGTAACGTCACTTGTGCGATCCAATCCAACGACCTAGATATGGGGTCAGAAAACTAGTCAGTCTGGATTGGCTGCTATCAAAAATCTGTGGTGTGTGTGACCGCCATTTTTTCGGAGACTAGGCGGAATAAGCTCACGTCCAGTTGCATTAGCGCCACGTAAGAGTTAATTCCCTTATATGTTACTTTCAATATGGCTGAGGAAAAGCTTGCGAGTCGCTTTGTGGTGTAGGCCCTACTGTTGGCGAGTCCGAGGACTCTCCGTTTATAATGAATCAGACAGCGTAATCGTGCACAGCGCGCTTTGCAGCTGACTTGAGGAGGCTTACTGGGTGTGTGGAGGAGAGAACCACAAGCCTTAACTCCGCTCTCTCCGGGATCGACACTCGTTCTGATCACCCTGTAACCCGCCGCGATGGATCTGAACTGGGCACTGGACCACCTGTATCAGTATCCATGGTTACCAGTCGCTACTGGATTATTGATCGTCTTTGTCGGCTTGATTGCGATCCAGAGACTTCTCGCAAGGTAAGATCTGGGATCAGGTAGATTTGGGATCAGGTAAGAGCTGGAATCTGGTAAGATCTAAGACACGGCAAGCTCTGCATGGGATCCGATAAGCTCTGTCTGGTATCCGGTAAGCTCTGTCTGGAATCCAGTAAGATCTGGGACACGACAGGCTCTGCTTGGGATCCGATAAGCTCTGCCTGGAATCCGGTAAGCTCTGCCTGGGAACCGGTAAGATCTTGATTGCGGAAAGATCAAGTGAGACTTAGACCGGGTGAGATCTACTGTAATGTCCGGCCGTGTATGCTAGACTAGAATATATTCCTTGCAATGTGTTTAAATCAGTTAAGAAACATTAATTTTTCACACAAAATCAACAGGTACATTTAAAGGGACGACCCTGAGAGCCACTTGTTTGGCTGGTATGAAACCTGAGTGGAGAAAAAAATCATCGCCATAGTAGGCGTTTGACGGGTTTTCACTCATTTACATATGTAAAGAGCCACTGACTGAAAAGATTGTATACAAAGCACTCAGGCTAAACGTAAATGTGACTGTATATGCTGAACCGAAGCTAAAGGCGTCAAATCCTGTTCGATTCCCATCGTGAACAGCCGAGCTTTTCTTTCAAGCAATTCTTTTCGACAGCAAGCTAGGAAAGTGATATAAACCTTTCCTGTATCTGCTTGAATACATATATACAGCCTACCCAGCTCATTCTGCCTCCCCCTCCGGCCGTACGTTGAAAAATCTGTCAACAACCTGCGGATGGTCATGGGTTACTCGTGCCTGTGCCCGGTTTCCTCTCACCATAATGTTGGCCTCCATCGTATAAGCGAGCTATTCTTAAGTACGATGTATATCTTCAATAAAATAAATCAGTAAATATGCACTCTGTCTTATGAATAGCATGCAACAGCTGGAAAAGAGTGGTTTGTGGCCAGGCGGACTATTATGCATTACAGAAAACCTTCAGGGTATTCAAATGTGACGTTTGTCAGGAAATGTGCAGATCTGTACATGACAATTTTTGGCCCTATTTTACAAAGTATTTTATGAAAATAACACTCAGATATAATATATCAAATAAGACACACTTATTAAATTCTTTTAACTGTGTTATGAGCTAGAACATGCAGAGCCTTTTAAAAGTTCTCAATTAACCACCCAATGTGCGTCACGAAACACGTCTGTTATGCATTTCTGAGCTCCGTGTCCACAGTTTGGAGAATTTCTGACAATGACAGTGTTAACTCAGCCATTCAAAGTTCACTGTTTATGTCCTTTGCTAGTCTTAAGTCGTTCAATGATATACACTGTGATTTAAAGAAACAAAGAAAAGATCAGGGAAATTTCAAGATAAAATCACGAACACATGAGGATTGCTACACATAATAATTTATAAAATTAATGTATATTAGAAATTAAAAGGCATGTGCAATTTTTAGACCATGACATTGTTTTAGCACACGATTAGGTTAGTCGTAGTCTCTGATCAATTTTTATGTTCTGCATATTCTCTGTTTCATCGGGATTACTTTGAGCGTTATTTTTATTCTAAACAAAGAAAGGCCTTGCAACAACCTGTGGATGGTCATGTGTTTCCCCTGGCTCTGTCCGGTTTCTTCCTACCATAATGCTGGTCGCCGTTGTCTCGTATGACTGAAATATTCTTATGTACAGCGTAAAACACTAATGCAATAAATATACAAATAAATACATTATGTAACCATTAATGGACGCGATCGCTTTACATTTCCCGCCTAATATATAAATCCGCTGTAGCTAACTTTTATGAAACCACATCATTTTCTGCTGTTGCGATGTATTGCCTGTGAGCTATGTCTTAGTTTTACTATACAACTATAAAAAGCCAGTGGCGTTGTCCAGAAAAGAACAATAGACTCCACTATTACTCAATTATTTAGGCAGACCTAAATTCCCATTTCCTACATGGGTTATAGCGGACCTACGCAACATGTACACGTGTTGTCCATAAATTGGAAATTTGCTGATGTCCAGGGTGTCGCATATCGTCAGGGATGCGAGCACCTCCACTGTCTTTGGGTTATATTTTTTCGATGACTCACTGGAACAATAGATTTCATTCACGGAATGCCTCACACATTGAGTACACCCACATGCAACATGCATGTGGAAACTGAGACATCAAGTTTATGAGGCTCCCTGCGTGGAAGTTTGTACATCACGAGCGTATACGTCACGAGCGCTTGGTAGTTGACTACATACGTTACGAGCGCTTGGTGGTTGAGTGCATACGTCACGAGCGCTTGGTGTTTGACTGCACACTTCACGAGCGCCCGATGACTGACTGTACGTCATGAGCACCTGATGTCTGCACACGTCATGAGCGCACGATGACTGACTACATACGTCACGAGCGCTTAGTAGTTGTCTACATACGTCACGAGCGCTTGCTGGTTGACTGCATACTTCACGAGCGCCCGATGACTGACTGTACGTCATGAGCACCTGATGTCTGCACACGTCATGAGCGCACGATGACTGACTGCATACGTCACGAGCGCTTAGTAGTTGTCTACATACGTCACGAGCGCTTGCTGGTTGACTGCATACTTCACGAGCACCCGGTGACTGACAGTACACCATGAGCACCTGATGTCTGCATAAAACATAAGCGCCTGCATACATCACTCGCCCCTGATGATTGCATACATCAAAAGCGCCTCATGTCTGCATACGTCACGGGCGCATGATGTCTGGTTACGTCACGAGCACCTGATGACTGACTGACTGCATACGTCACTAGCGCTGGTTTAGTGATTGCATATGTCACGAGCGATGGCTTAGTGACTGCATAGGTCACGAACGATGGATTACTGACTACACAAAGCCATAGGGGCTGACTCCACACTGCCAGTTTTGAATCAAAACCGACAACCTCATTAATATATTCAGGAATGGAAAATGTAAGTTCAAATTGTGAAGAATTGCCTTAAAATAACAAAGTTGTCCGAATTTGAACTCTCAAGATCCGAATACCTGTCTCTGACAATGTTTTATCATGTTTCTTTTTGGTTTAATTATAAACCGGTTACGTGAAATTGACGTCAGGGTGTATGTTGGTTGTCATGGATAATTATCTCTGTCGTCCTATATCTGTGTGACCTACCTGCCTTTCCATTTAAATGTACTATATCTTGGACTTTGCACTGTACAATGTGCCTTCCGAATATCTGTATTGTTGCTTTTGTGTCTTGCAGAGAACAATTCCACGGTGTTTTCAGGCATCCAATAAATATTGTCATCGAAACCGATGTAAGATCAGCGCTACCCCATAGTTACGACTCCACATAAGTCATAAAGGCAAAGCAACCTTACTCTCGACTTTTAAACGACCTGTCAATATAAGGATACCTGGCGCTGGTTGACTGTCTTGCGCTAATATCACTGGTTGATTGATTGTCTTACGTCACAATGGCTGGTTGACTGATTATTTTACGTCACTTTTGCCAGGCGACTGATTGTCTTACGTCACGAGAGCTGGTTGACTGGTTATCGTACGTCAATAGAGCTGGTTGACTGGTTGCCTTACGTCACGAACGCCTGACCCTGCGTAACTCTCACCCTGAATAACTGGATCATATAACAATACTGTATTACCACATGAATGGCTTTTTTTTCAGTGGGTCTGATTTCTGTCCAGAAGATGTCCCGAATACCGTTATCCTGTACCAGTTCCAAAGAGGCCCCTATGCCCCCAGCTTTTCCCCTTACTGCCTCAAACTGGAAACTTACCTGAGGATGGCCAACATACCTTACCAGGTAATGCAGTCACCACCCCCACCCCCAGACAATGCTCCGACAACTGTATCTCAAAATACGCAACAAGTTTTGTATAGTCAGTCTAATTTTGAATGATCTTCCAAATTTCACTTTACGCCTTTTTACCACAATAAATACATTAATTCCGTATTTTATCATTAAGGTAAATATATGCAGATGAGATAATTGACAAGGTGCAATGGGGTACTCCGACGAGCTTACACAAATGGTTCTAAATTGCACTGAAAACATATCGTCATCGGTTGCAGCGTTGCACTTTTGTGTGCCGCCTAAGTGTTTCATAAGCTGACGTACTGCAGGGCAGAACAGAGGAGTAC
Organism: Liolophura sinensis; assembly: GCF_032854445.1. Taxonomy (NCBI): domain Eukaryota; kingdom Metazoa; phylum Mollusca; class Polyplacophora; order Chitonida; family Chitonidae; genus Liolophura; species Liolophura sinensis. The sequence goes on along the minus strand of NC_088297.1, from coordinate 23,449,740 downwards.
AGAGCATTGAACCGCTTTGTTAAATACGGCAAGGAGTTTTATATGTTTCTCATTGCCTTCCAGTGACCTTCAAAGTATGTGCACATGTACATACTTATAGGCTACCTACACTCAAGACCATTAGTATTCTTAACAAGTGTAACTCTAGACAATTGACGTCTAATAAATTGCAGTTAACATCACTGTCTCTTTTTTTTACCAAAATATGGTTAAGCCATACTGCTAGGGGTCGTGTAATTTGCCCTGAACATGAAAGGTTAGAATAAAACCTAACTGAGGTAAATTGACGTAAACTGAGGCCGTATTTCATCGGTTACGTGTTTTGTCAACTATAACCCTGTCTTCGCTGCTCTGGTTTTACTCTCTGTGCTGTACGTCTATCACACTGTCATCGGTGCTCTGATTTTAATCTCTATGCTGTACGTCTATCACACTGTCGTCGCTGTTCTGGTTTTATTCTCTATGCTGTAAGTCTTTAATTCTATCTCTGCTAGAGTGTGCCTTTCACTGTGCACTTGAGAGTGACAGTCTTTAGTTACTGAAGATTCAACATGGTTGCAAGTGCGAGTCACCTATTCGCATCAATTTACTTCACATCTGTTATAGGTAAGCCTGGCCTATTAAATTAATCAGACATCCCTGAGAAGGATGTTAAACAAAACTGAAATGAATAAACAATTGTTTTTCATCATACGTATATTTGTTGCTTGCTCTACACAGAATGTTCACGGTATGAAGAAATCGAGTAAAGGGAAGATTCCCTGGATTCGCTATAACGGCGTTTCCAAGGCGGACAGTCAGTTCTGCATCGACTTCCTGAACAAGAAATTTGATGTCGACCTCAATTTCCGTCTAGATCGAGCCAATCAGGCCGTTGCACGGGCATTTTCAAAACTTTTGGAAGAATCGTTGACGTGGTAAGTGTGTAAGATGGTATCGTATTTTGAACTGTTTATGTAGTTCACAGGAAAGTCCACACAAAGTGTCCGCTTCACAAGATAGTGCCTTTCTGGGAATCTGCATGATATATGTTCATTTATTCATTTATTTTAAGTCGTACTCAAGAATATTTCACTTATTCGACGGCTGACACATTAAGTTGGGAGGAAATCGAACAAAGTACGGCCAGAGAGGAAACCCACATAGGATGGACTTGAACTCATAACGACCACACTGTACATTGAGTCAGTGTGCTGCGCTGGTACGCTCCCATTTCGTTTGGAATTTGGAAGAGTTCACTGAGTGAGATGCACCACTCTCTATCACGAGTCACCTCAAATGGTGGATCAATCCCGGCCTTGGACAAGGAATTTCTGACGGATAGACGGATATAACTTAATCCAGCTTCACAACAGATTTAAAATTTCTAAACTGATCTGAAAAGCTTAACACAATCGTTTTATTATTTTAAAACCATTCGGACGACATTTAAATATCCCTTAATGAAATAGATGTATCTATGCGTCGAAACAGACATTCGTAAACCAGTCGTCAACCAAAAAGGACGTTTCAGGTCAATAATCGCAAGGCCATTTCCCTATAACAGGGTTTAACACAAACCACCAAAGAACTAAGAAAGTATATAAAGTAAGAAAATAGGACGGAATCATGGAAAGAGAAGCAGTCAACAGTTTTCAATGATGTTGGAAAGACGCAAGGCATGTTCTAGGAGAGAATGTTATAATGTGATGCTAAATGTGATGACAACACAGTATTTTGAGTAATATTCTAGACGAGTGACTTTAAGTAAATTGTAATTAACAACCCTGCGTTTTTAACCAGATTCTGCTTGAGCCGTGATGCTAGTGGGCGTGTAGATTGCTACTATTTATGCATATATATGAATAGTTCAAATAAAACTCTGCCTGAGGTAAAGTGACAGGAGGTCGCGTTTCATCGATTACGTGTGACCGTTTGCCAACTATCACACTGTGGTCACTGCTCTTGGTTTTACTTGTACGTCTGTAATGATTTTATACAACTCAGACTGATAATAGAGCACTGGCTATATATCTCAGACTGAAAATACAGCGCTGACTATACAACTCAGACTGATAAGAGCACTGACTATACATCTCAGACGAATAGTAGAGCGCTGACTATACAACTCAGACTGACAATAGAGCGCTGACTATACAACTCAGACTGATAATAGAGCGCTGACTGTACAACTCAGACTGATAATAGAGCGCTGACTATACAACTCAGACTGACAATAGGTCGCTGACTATACAACTCAGACTGATAAGAGCACTGACTATACGTCTCAGACCAATAATAGAGCGCTGAGTATACAACTCAGACTGATAATAGAGCGCTGACTGTACAACTCAGACTGACAATAGATCGCTGACTATACAACTCAGCCTGATAATAGAGCGCTGACTATAAAACACAGACCAATAACAGAGCACTAACTATACAACTCAGACAGACAACAGATCTCTGACTATACAACTCAGCCTGAAAATAGAGCGCTGACTATACAACTCAGACTGATAATAGAGCACTGACTATAAAACTCAGCCTGACAATACAGCGCTGACTATACAACTCAAACTGAAAATAGAACACTCATTATACAACTCAGCCTGACAATAGAGCGCTAACTATACAACTCAAACTGATAATACAGCACTGGCTATAAAATCAGACTAATGGATTGCTGACTATACAACTCAGACTGATAATAGAGCACTGACTATAAAATTCAGCCTGACAATAGAGCGCTGTCTATACAACTCGCACTGATAATAGAGCACTGACTATACAACTCACACTGATAACAGAGCGCTGACTATACAACTCACACTGATAATAGAGCGCTAACTATACAACTCACACTGATAATAGAGCGCTGACTATACAACTCACACTGATAATAGAGCACTGGCAATAGAATCAGACTGACAATAAAGCGTTGACTATAGAATCAGACTGACAAAGCGTTGACTGTACAACTCAGACTGATAATAGAGCACTGGCTATGCAGCTCAGACTGACAATAGAGCACTGGCTTTGTTATTCAGATTGATAATAGAGCACTGGCTATAGAATTCAAACTGATAATGGAGCGCTGGCTATACAACTCAGACTGACAATAGAGCACTGGCTATATTTTTCAGACTGATAATAGAGCGATGGCTATACATCTCAGACTGACAATAGAGCACTGGCTATATTATTCAGACTTAAAATAAAGCGCTGGCTATACATCTCAGACTGACAATAGAGCACTGGCTATATTATTCAGACTGATAATAGCACTGGCTAAATTAATCAGATTGGTAATAGAGCGCTGACAACACAACCCAGACCGACACTCAAATCTAACTTTAATCACAATTTCTCCTCTACACCGCAGGTACATGATAATAGAGCGCTGGCTATACAACCAGGACAAGCCCTGGATGTCTGAGGCGGGGATTCCCCGCCTCGTGCGATGGTTCATAGGGCGTAAGGTGCGGACGGCGGCGTATTATCAAGGCATGGGCAGACATACGCGAGAAGAGCTCCATGACGTCATGAGGAAGGATATTGAGGCCTTGTCGGCTTTTCTTGGTAACATTCTATGACTTCTTTTAGTATTTTTTATTTTATTGATTGGAGTTGTCGTTTTCCTTCGTGACAGTTAGCTGTTATACATTCAAATCTATGCTCCTGAAAATAATTTTACTGTCTGTTACTTTGTGGTTTTAATGCAGGGTCAAAGAAGTTTCTTATGGGCTACCAGCCGTCAGAAGTGGACTGTATCGCGTTTAGCCTGATAACTCAGCTGACAGTCAACATGTCGGGGTCGATAGCTGACGTTTTCATCACAGGTGAGAAGTATACAATCGTCTGTTGTAGTTCTTTTGAAATGTGGGCTTTTACGTCCCAGCCAAACAAACCGCGCATGTAAAAGGGGAAAACGGAATGTCTATGATTTCCGTAAGGTAGAAATTACGAGTAACATTCCTTAAAAAAAGGTTTCTTACTTTAGAATGTAAGTGTGTATGCTTGAGGTTTTACGTCGTACGTAACATTTCTGCAGTCATGTGAAAACGAGGAGTCATTAGGAGTGTGTACATATTCATATACACATACAGTATGCGAGCCCATACTGCCTCTTGTCTTAGGAATGTAACTCTATGAGTTCTGATCTCGCCTTAGGAATGTACGGTTGTCAGTGCTCCTCTTGCCTTAGGAATGTACCGGTAATGAGTGCTGTTTTTGCCTTAGGAATGTATGGTTATTAGTGCTGCTCTTGCCTTAGGAATGTAGGGTTTTGAGTCCTGCTCTTGCCTTAAGAATGTATGGTTATGAGTGCTGTTGTTGCCTTAGGTATGTAGGGTTATGAGTTCTGCTCTTGCCTTAGGAATGTACGGTTATGTGTGCTGTTCCTTCCTTGGGAATGTACGGTTATGAGTGGTGCTCTCGCCTTAAGAATGTACGGTTATGAGTGCTGTTTTTGCCTTAGGAATGTAGGCTTATGAGTGCTGTTGTTGCCTTAGGAATATACGGTTATGAGTGCTGCTCTTGCCTTAGGAATATACGGTTATGAGTGCTGTTCTTGCCTTAGGGATGTACGGTTATGAGTGCTGTTCTTGCCTTAAGAATGTACGCTTATGAGTGGTGCTCTCGCCTTAGGGATGAACGGTTATGAGTGCTGTTTTTGCCTTAGGAATGTACGGTTATGAGTGCTGTTGTTGCCTTAGGAATATACGGTTAGAATTGCAGTTGTTGCCTTAGGAATATACCGTTAGGATTGCTGTTCTTGCCTTAGGAATGTACGGTTAGGAGTGCTGTTCTTGCCTTGGGAATTTAGGGTTATGAGTGCTGCTCCTGCCTTAAGAATGTACCGTTATGAGGGTTGCTGTTGCCTTAAGTATGTACGGTTATGTGTGCTGTTCTTGCCTTAGGAATGTAGGGTTATGAGTGCTGTTCTTGCCTTAGGAATGTATGGTTATGAGTGGTGCTCTTGCCTTAGTAACGTAGGGTTATGAGTGCTGTTCTTGCCTTAGGAATGTAGGGTTTTGAGTGCTGCTCTTGCCTTAAGAATGTAGGGTTATGAGTGCTGTTCTTGCCTTAGGTATGTAGGGTTATGAGTTCTGCTCTTGCCTTAGGAATGTACGGTTATGAGTGTTGTTCCTTCCTTGGGAATGTACGGTTATGAGTGTTGTTCTCGCCTTAAGAATGTACCGTTATGAGGGTTGCTGTTGCCTTAAGTATGTACGGTTATGTGTGCTGTTCTTGCCTAAGGAATGTAGGGTTACGAGTGCTGTTTTTGCCTTAGGAATGTATGGTTATGAGTGCTGCTCTTGCCTTAGTAACGTAGGGTTATGAGTGCTGTTCTTGCCTTAGGAATGTAGGGTTATGAGTGCTGTTGTTGCCTTAGGAATATACGGTTATGAGTGCTGTTCTTGCCTTAGGAATGTAGGGTTATGAGTGCTGTTCTTGCCTAAGGAATGTACTGCTATGAGTGCTGATCTTGCCTTAGGAATGTGCGATAATGAGTGCTGTTCTTGCCTTAGGAATATACGGTTATGAGTGCTGTTGTACTATAGGAATGTTCGGTTATGAGTGCTGCTCTTGCCTTAGGAATGTACAGTTGTGAGTGCTGCTCTTGCCTAAGGAATGTACAGTTATGAGTGCTGTTCTTGCCTTAGGAATGCAAGGTTATAAGTGCTGTTCTTGCCTTAGGAACGTACGGGTATGAGTGCTGTTCTTGCTTTAGGAATGTAGGGTTGCAAGTGCTGCTCTTGCCTTAGAAATGTACGGTTATGAGTGCTGTTCTTGCCTTAAGAATGTAGGGTTATGAGTGCTGCTCTTGCTTTAGGAACTTACGATTATAAGTGCTGTTCTTGCCTTAGGAATGTAGGGTTGTGAGTGCTGTTCTTGCCTTAGGAATGTACGGTTATGAGTGCTGTTCTTTCCTTACAAATGTACGGTTATGAGTGCTGTTCTTGCCTTAGGGATGTACGGTAATGAGTGCTGTTGTTGCCGTAGGAATGTACGGTTATGAGTGCTGTTCTGCCTTAGGAATGTAGGGTTATGAGTGCTGTATTTGCCTTAGGAATGTAGGGTTATGAGTGCTGTTCTTGCCTTAGGAATATACGGTTAGGAGTGCTGTTCTTACCTTAGGAATATACGGTTTGGAGTGCTGTTCTTGCCTTAGAAATGTAGCGTTATGAGTGCTGTTCTTGCCTTAGGAATATACGGTTAGGAGTGCTGTTCTTGCCTTAGGAATGTAGGGTTATGAGTGCTGTTCTTGCCTTAGGAATGTAGGGTTATGAGTGCTGCTCCTGCCTTAAGAATGTACCGTTATGAGGGTTGCTGTTGCCTTAAGTATGTACGGTTATGTGTTTTGTTCTTGCCTAAGGAATGTAGGGTTACGAGTGCTGTTCTTGCCTTAGGAATGTAGGGTTATGAGTGTTGTTCTTGCCTTAGGAATATACGGTTAGGAGTGCTGTTCTTGCCTTAGAAATGTACGGTTAGGAGTGCTGTTCTTGCCTTAGGAATATACGGTTATGAGTGCTGTTCTTGCCTTGGGAATGTAGGGTTATGAGTGCTGTTCTTGCCTTAGGAATGTAGGGTTATGAGTGCTGTTTTTGCCTAAGGAATGTACGGTTATGTGTGCTGTTCTTGCCTTAGGAATGTAGGGTTATGAGTGCTGTTCTTGCCTTAGGAATGTACGGATAGGAGTGCTGTTCTTACCTTAGGAATATACAGTTAGGAGTGCTGTTCTTGCCTTGGGAATGTAGGGTTATGAATGGTGTTCTCGCCTTAAGAATGTACCGTTATGAGGGTTGCTGTTGCCTTAAGTATGTACGGTTATGTTTGCTGTTCTTGCCTTAGGAATGTAGGATTTTGAGTGCTGCTCTTGCCTTAGGAATGTAGGATTATGAGTGCTGATCTTGCCTTTGGAATACACGGTTATGAGTGCTACTCTTGCCTTAGGAATGCACGGTTATGAGTGCTGTTCTTGCCTTAGGAATGTAAGATTTTGAGTGCTGTTCTCGCCTTAGGAATATACGGTGAGGAATGCTGTTCTTTCCTTAGGAATGTAAAATTATGAGTGCTGTTCTTGCCTTAGGAATACACGGTCATGAGTGGTGCTCTTGTCTTAGGAATGTACGGATATGAGTTTATCTTCCTTTTTTCTTAACTTTGCCTAATACACACGAAAGCTTGAAAGTACTAATCTAGCTGAGCTGTCGACTAAAAAGTTCCAACTCTAGAGACGCAATTAGAGCTGGCGAGCTAGATTCACTCTGTCGACCACCAAGAACAAAACATAATGACCTCAAAAAACAAGCCATAGAGCAGTTTCATCGTCCTGAGAGGAAGAGATGCAGTCAGTCGATTCCACATAAATTTGTGTTTCATTAAATGCAAATCTTCAAATATTATCTATTATTTAGTAGCAGGCAAACCATGTGATCCAGAATCCTTTTTTTCCACAGAAAAACACCCTGAATTATTGGACTACTGTGATCGGATGAGGCGCCGATTTTGGCCAGATTGGGAGGAATGCACTACAAGAGGTGGGAAAACCAAAACCACCAAATAGAGGGGAAAATCATGCAACAGCCTCAATTATCTTTCCACTGTTTATTTTCGAGAATTAAGATGTTCTCAAGTATGGGGTGACATGTACCTGAACGCAACAAGTCAGAAATCTAGGCGTTGAAACAGACAACAGACATTTTAATAAAATCTACCATGAACCTAGAACATGAGAAAGTATATAAAGTACGAAAATAGGACGGAATCATACAAAGAGAAGCCGTCAATAGCTTTTCAGTGATGTAGAAAATGCGAAAGGTTGAGTAAAATGAGTATTCAAATCGTGTACCACGCTAGAAAATAAGTTATCGTGTCTATAACGCAAACTAGTAATCAGTTATCATGTCTTTTGGGCAACTAGTTAATGAGTATTGTGCCTATAACTCAACTAAAATGAGTTATCGTGCCTATAGCCCAACTAGTATTGAGTTTATCGTGCCTGTAGCGTAACTAGTAATGAGTCATCGTGCCTATAGCGCAAATAGTAATGAGCCATCGTGCCTATAGGGCAACTGAGATAAATATTTTATTATCGGCAACTTATACAATAACATGGTATACGATTTGAATACTAACTTCACTCATTCGATTCAGGTCATCACTGAAAATGGTTGACTGCTTCTCTTGGCATGAATCTGTGCTAATTCGTGTTGTTTAGTTTTTTTGGTGGTTTGTATTAATGTCTTTTTCGGGGAATTGGCCTTGCGATCATTGACCTGAAACGTCATTTTGGTTGACGGCTGGTATGTGAATGTCTGTTTCGACGCCTAAATTGGACTAGAAAACTTTTACATTCCCATTAGGTTAGTGACGAAAACGGTAAAGTTACATACTCTCAGGAAGGTGGTGCTAAAGCATTGGACAAATTAAAACATCGACTTTACTCGACGGTAGATTAAAGTTGGATACAATTTCCCACAGCTGGACATTAAAGAGAAATCTCCCTTTAGCTGAAGTTTACCATTTGTCTTGTCATATTGCGGTATAAAGTAATTCTTCATGGTAGAGAAGGCTTCAGACACTTTAACATAAACTTTAAAATTGTATGTGTTATACCATCCTAACCTAGGGAGGGCGGTACTGCCCTACATAAGGCTGACCAATGGAAAACTATCAAATATAACCAAATCGTCATCAGTCATGTTGTTTAAAATTTCCCAATTAACCCTCAGTATGCTTACATTTTACACTGGAGAAAACCTGGGTCGTAATTTTCATCACTGCTTACGCGGGTGAGTTAATTTGCTATAGGGCTTCACATTCCTCTTTACTGGAAACAAGCATGTGATTTTTTCTTCATTTTGGGTAGGAATTACTTCATTGTTTTCGGCGACAGACTGAACCCACTTCTATGCCTCCGTTACTGGTTTACCCAGTGCTATGCCAGAATTCGTAGTACCTTTAGCTTTTACCCAGGGCCGACTATAACTTTCTGTGTTTTTTGCCTTTGGCTGTTTGTTCCAAAAGGATATCATTTCGTAACCAAGGGTACTGAAGTCCCAGCAAAAGAATGTCGGTGAAATGAAAAAAGATGACACGATTGTGACGATCGCACGCCCCAGCCTGTTACACGAATCATGAAAAAAATATTCAAAATATTAACACCTTCATCATTGTGACAAATTACTATAATCTGTCATTCTTCAGGTCTGAAATCGGTTAACTCGGTTAAGAACTGCAGGCAACGCCTTGCTTGATATGGGAATCTAGACTAAAGCACATCATCTATTCTTTGATCATTACGCCATGCCTCATAACCGGACAGCATGAAGCTAAGGTGTGGTTTTACATGATCACCTGTACACATATTGTGTCAGGTTTAAAGGCCATGCTGTGCGCAAAAATGTTTGAATTCTGGCCCTTATGGTTTCAAGCTGAAAACATTCCGGTGTCGGACAACCCTTATCATAATTAAACATTAATTATTTTTTTATTTTATAATTAGTATTTTGCCGCGGTAACCAAACAGTAATAACTTCAGAATCTAGATGTTTGGCGGCATGTGTAGAAATTTCCAATATGTTGTCAGTTTCCTTGTCTACTTTCAGACAGGAGAACACTTCAGAAATATGGCTTCTTACATTCGCAATAACCTGGTCGTGGATTACAGACTCTTGTCCGAGTGGCCAATGACTGAATTGCAGTAGGTTTACAGAAATATAAGAATATAACAGCCTGTGTCCTGTACTGGTTATACTCGAAAAGTGCAACATTTTAATGAGAAACCGACGTTCCACTATTACTTTTAAGACCCATAACTGCTTGTGAATACGGCTTCCATTCTGATAAGACTTCCCACTGTGCGCTGCGGAATGTCTCCTGTCACAATTACAGCCCACGGGTTTAGACTTGTCGTACATTCATCTTATGAGCAACACCGTGCCGGGGAAACCTGACATGTGGAATGTGCCCTATACGCTGACATTCATAACAGCGAACCACTTGTGGAGTATACCTTTCTTTGTGAACATTTAAAATCCTAAGTTTTACTAAGATGGGAAAGGATTCAGGCTAAAGGTAAGCAGGATGGAGTTAGTTGGAATTTCGTCCTTGCCTCTGGAGAGACTTTTCCCATCAGCGTGTGGGAAATCAATCTCGTAGCATAGAGGGGAAAATCTATACAAATAAGACAAGCTCATAGAGACCAGAGCAGGAACTACACCGTGGTAACTGGCAAATGGTCACACGTAACCGGTGAAATCCGATGTCTTGTCAGTTTGCATCAGACGAGGTTTGACTCGGGGTTTATGTATATGCTTTAAAAATACCAACATGGCAACATGACTTAAGCAGGGGTAAAAAATAAACGTCAAAATAGTCGTCAATTTCATAGTACTCAAAATACTGCAATACGTTTAATAAACAAACACATGAAAATAATACAAGGCTTGTGAAATATAGGAGTAAACCGAGCCCCAAATAGGGAAGCTTAAAATGAGATGGGGGAGGAAAATGAGCAAAAAATCGCAACTATCAAACAGAGCCAAAAATCAGCGTATCATACAGTGAAAAAGAAGGCAGATGAAATAAAGTGAAATCAGTCCCATCGAATAGAAATCAAAACGTGGCTAATCAACGGTAAAGCAAGCTCACAGAAACTGAGATCACCATGCTGATACATGTCACACGACGGCACGGGGAGGCAAACCAATTGCACTGATCAGAGCGTAGTATAAGCTTAATATATAGACCTTACATTACCATGGCTAGGCAAATGAATGGCATATTTCGGCGATATTTTACATATTGTATGCAGATTTTAGTAGTCAACAAAGTGATACAGAAATCTGTGGTTGTGTTAGTTGATGGTCATGAAAGCTGTATAGAAATTTCTGCCATTGTAAGTCGTACAGAAATCTGTGGTTGTGTAAGTTCATGATCATGAAAGCTGTATAGAAACTCGTGCTCATGTAAGTCGTACAGAAATCTGTGGTTGTTAAAGTTGATGGTCGTGAAAAGTGTATAGAAACTCGTGCCCGTGTAAGTCGTACAGAAATCTGTAGTTGTGTAAGTTGACGGTCATGAAAACTGTATAGAAACTCCTGCCCATGTAAGTCGTACAGAAATCTGTGGTTGTTTAAGTTGATGGTCATGAAAACTGTATGGAAACTCGTGCCCATATAAGTCGTACAGAAATCTGTGGTTCTGTAAGTTGATGGTCGTGAAAACTGTATAGAAACTCGTGCCCATGTAAGTAATACAGAAATCTGTGGTTGTTTAAGTTGATGGTCATGAAAACTGTATAGAAACTCTTGCCCGTGTAAGTCGTACAGAAATCTGTGGTTCTGTAAGTTGATGGTCGTGAAAACTGTATAGAAACTCTTGCCCGTGTAAGTCGTACAGAAATCTGTGGTCATGTGGGTTATACAAAAATCTGTGGCGTCATAATTTATATAGCAATCTGTGGATTTTTAAATTGTGTACAAAGTTAAGCTAATATAAGTTGTTCAGAAATTTATGGTCACGTGGGTCATACAGAAACCTGTGGTCGTGTTATTTATACAGAAATTTGTGGTTGTGTTATTTATACAGAAATCTGTGGTCGTATTATTTATACAGAAATCTGAGAATGTGTAATTGTCTGAAAAGCTTTGGTGTTATAAGTTGAACAGAAATTTGTGGTCATGAAGGTTGTACAGAAATCTGTAGTCATGTGGCTATATGTTTACGAGGAAAGACGAGGAAGACTTCAAGCAATGACAAGGAAAATGTCCTGAACGTTGATATTTGTGTTGTTGTCAGCTAGATAGGCCTTTGTAAACCAATGACTAAAACGCAAAGAAAGTAGTCTCCGATGTTTTAGTCAAGTGAATAATTAACAAAGCGCTCAAACAGATCTAACAATATATGAACTCCAGAATGACTGGTCTGGGTGATAATGTACCAGTTCTTGGTACAGCTCAATTGAATGTTGAGTTTTGCTAAAAATGAAACAAAACTGAATATCGGTACAAATACATTTACGCACTCATGCCTGACAATATTTTGCTTCTTTGTTGTCTTTTCATAAGATCACCAAATATCATTTTGGTCGTGTACCATTTTTATGTTTCCATGCTTTATTACCTTGTGTTCCTTTATGTCTGAGAGGCATCATTTCGTTTCGTATAGCAAGAGGAAGTTCCGCTTTCTACAACATTTTGTATTGGAATTTGTTTAGCGCCAGAGCGGTTTTGGCATTATTACCCCCATCAGTGTTCATGAGGTCTTGGTGACAGTTAACGGTAGACTATGACCACTATGTGATCGCTTGCGCAGTCTAACGTTCCTCAAAGATCACTTGTCTTCCAATATTCACATCTTTACGTCACATGTGAAAAAGTTCGTCAGCAACTCGTCAAAGGTCGGCGGATTACCCCGGCCCCTCCTGTGCTTCCACCCATAAAACTGATCGCCATCGTAGAAGTGAAAATTTGTTGAGTATGGCACTAAACAACAATTAGCTAAATAAAAATTTGGTACCAATTCTCGAATCCATTTTAGTGTTCTGCCAAGTTCAGTTTTATCGGCAGTGTATTGGCTACTGACTATTTATTTATGACCAAATCCATCAGCATCGCCTTGTCTGCGATCAAGTCCGGTGGCTTCGACATGGTATTTCAGTTAGTCAGCACATCACATGTAACTCGGTGCTTAGACCGGCCCAACGCAAGGAAACACTGTGACATTGTCATCAAAATCATATACGTGGTGATGAAACAAATAAACTGACAACGTATGTCTGTAAACTGTAGTATTTGCGCAAGTATCTTGTCGCCCCATGGTTTGTATGTAACAACGATGAATAAAGACTTAAGGAACTTTTAGATTACCCCGACCCCACTGATTGTTGGACCTTGGTGACAACCGTTTGCGCAATTTAACGTTCGTGGGAGACGACTCGCCTTTCACAAATATTTTGTACATATCTGTACGGCACGTGGCGAAGTTCGTCAGTAACTTGCCAATGGTCGGCGATGTACGTCAAACTCTCTCCACCATAAAACTGACTGTCATCGTATAATATTTTTGAAACAAGTAATCAATCAGTTAATTAATTAATTAAACAATCAACAAAGAAACAAGGGAAACACACACCTGGCCCCATCGCTGGTCGAGTGATATAAGGGGTTCTCCATGCTGACGATAAGATCGTCACAAATGAGATCATCTTCTTACGCTGGAATCGTCTGCGTGTTCGAAGAATTCATTTGTTGGTCTGCAGCGGTTTTCAAGTGTGGAAGTTAGTCTCTCCAGGTTGTTTACTCCACCAATAATCCCGTCCCTAGATGAAATGTTTGTTTGTTTATTTGATAAGGATTTAACGTCGCTTTCAAACTAGTTCGGTCATATTTCCTAGTAGCAGGTCGCGCTCAATGCCAACATGCTCATGGTGCTGCCTCACTGGATAGCCATGTCAAGAGGCTATATGAGGAGACTAACATTCATCAAAGGCCACTTGTCTTCCACGAATATGTCGTGGAAATTGTTACGAATTACGTGGGAAAGCTCGTCAATAACTTGCAAAAGGTACTTCCGTTTTTTACAAGCCTTTAAAAAAACAGTCACACAAATACATAAACATATCTTCTTTATGCGTCCATATGTCTAACCATGTGAAAACAAAGTAAAACTGATAAGGCTTACCCAAAAGGGTATTAAACTTTAAAAAAATGTTTGAAAAAGCAACGTGCACTTATATGCCATACAACGGTTATATAGAATTGATCGACAAAAATTGAATAAAATATGACTTACACTGCTTAATGCAGTGTAGATAAACAACTGGCAAGGAAGTTTGAGTTTTTTTTTTGGACTTTAGGCTGATGAAACGCGATAAAATATAAAACGTATAAATGGCAACATTAAAATGATGATAGTATCAAAGAAATAGTTAATCAATATGGAATCCACTAGTTCTTCATATTCTTTGCCCTCCCATCCTCCATTATTTGATATTCCGCCATATCTCTTTATCCTAGACGTCCAAAGGTAGAATCCAGCCACGAAATAGACAAACAGTTCCGCATACAACAACGACACACGCAATACGCCTCTCAATTCTAATTGGCTCTCCCTCACCTACCTTGCGCTGAGATTTGTCTGAAATTTTGCTGACGTCATCTTTATGCTGGTCGCGTATTTTGAACTTTAACAGCTTCATTACACCTGGCTGTTCGCTACTGTCTACAAATAATCTGTTAGGTCTGATGCTACATGTTGAATATATTCTGTTACTGTAGCAGATTGTTGTCAATATTACACGTATTCTATTCATTCAACGTAAAGATTGTATTAGACTACCAGTATCTCGAGCTCAACATGACAAAGTGTTATGTTATAATGACGGAATACATTCTAGCATCAGCCAGACTTTCTGTAAAAAGTTACAGATTATTTGTTTGAGTGCATGAGGGTAACGCAAGACAGGTGAAGATGTACGAAACTAGGTTCTAGCCCCAGTGCAAGACATATACATTTCCACCATAAGTGCGAACTTACAGCTCAAGAATGGTCTAATACCCACAGACAGAGTGAAAGCCAGGTTTGTACCCAAGAGAAACACTTCGTTCAGTAAAATAGGCCTTCCTGTTTTGTTGTGTAACTTTCATTTCCGATTTCTCTCATTTTGTTTCTTCCGGAAATAGCCAATTTTACAAGGACTGATGCGTGGGTTGCTGTTTGTTTCATAACGAACTACTTTCTGTAGCTCTGTAGGCTTACATCATAACTGAAAGTCGATAAGCAGATATTAGCAATTTAGGACTCGTCAATGATTCCTGTCCGTTGTGGCCAAGGTCGCCTTTGCGCGCTTTGGGAGCTCCCGGTGCTCGTCTACTTGTCCTGTTTGCGGCCCATCAGAGTGTGTTCATCCCAGTCGGGCCAGTACCGTTCCTTCATACGCTCGCAGTAAGCACTCAGGTTGGGAAAAGTCTCTGAAAATATCACCAAAATGTGAGTCAGTAATTGAGTAAATTACGGCACGATAATATGTGTTTGTCTATTGTCTATCTGTTGAGTTTTTAATTCTAAATAGTCTAGTACCAACGTGACAGGAAGGACCAACGTGACAGGAAGGGCCAACGTGACAGAAAGGGCCAACGTGACAGAAAGGACTAAAAGGACACAATGATTGAGATCACCATGAGGCATACAATCCAACCGATGTGTTTTGCGCTTAAACTATTTATTTGACTGTCGTAAAAGAAGCAAGGGTTTACTTATGGTAGTTACACGCTTATCACCTTGGATATACAAAAACTCTTTTTGATGGCAAAAAATAAAAAATTTTTAAATGTTGCTGTTAAACATATAGACCCCTACTCAAGGTAAAAGAACTGAAATGGGCTTCAATGGGAAAACACTATCAAAATGTCGACATTGCTGCCAGGAGACAGCGATGGGAAAGAACGTTTAAACTCAAAGAAAGAAAGATATATATATGTTCCCTATAGCATATCCTCTGCAATGTGCTACTCAAACAGCATATCTAATGTGGAACCAAGAATGCTAGAATTGCAGCGGATTATTCTGTCATTGCAGTAGGTTATTCTGTTATTGCAGCAGGTTATTTTGCTATTGCAGCGGATTATTCTCTTATTGCAGTAGGTTATTCTGTTATTGCAGGGGATTATTCTGTTATTGCAGCAGGTTATTCTGTTTTTGCAGCAGGTTATTCTGCTGAATATAGCATACATAACATGAAGATTGTATGGCACTAATAGGATTTGGGTCTTCACAACATCAGCGTTTTGGACCAAAGTTCAGCTATACCGCCTTCTGATTGAGTTTTAAGTAGCTGTCTTAATATAATATTTATAACAATTTACAAATTTATGTTGTTCATCACACTTATTTTCATTCGTAACTGAAAAATGTTTTGATTAATAAATTGATTGATTACCGGTAGTTGATTGATTGATTTGTAAATTGATCGAATGATGAATGAATGAATGAATGAATGATTAACTGACAGACTAATTTCATTGGCGTTTAACGTCGTTCTGAAGAATATTTCCATTTATATGACGGTTCCAGGGCAGATTGATGGGTGAAGGAAACGGAAGTACACGAAACAAATTACCAACTTTTGCCACGTACCTGAAAAACATCTTGACTTAAAGCAGTAGTTGAAACATGGAACGCGAGGCAGCGAACGCTGGAACGCTACAGGTACGTCATGAGCCAAGGGCTCGGTAGTCAAACCCAGGCAGCGAACGCTGGAACGGTACCAGGTACCTCATTAGCCAAGGGCTTGGTAGTCAAACCGAAGCAGTGAACGCTGGAAATCTACCAGTTACCTCATTAGTTAAGGACTTGGTAGTCATACCGAGGCAGTGAACGCTGGAACACTTCCAGGTATCCCATTAGCCAAGGTGTTGGTAGTCACACCACTTTAGCGAACCCTGAAAAGCTACCAGGTACCTCATTTGTCAAGGTCTTGGTAGTCACACCGAGGCACCGAACGCTGGAACGCTACAGGTACCTCATAAGCCAAGGGCTCGGTAGTCAAACCCTGGCAGAGAACGCTGGAACGCTACCAGGTACCTCATTAACCAAGGGCTTGGTAGTCAAACCGAGGCAGTGAACGCTGGAACGCTACCAGGTACCTCATTATCCAAGGGCTTGGTAGTCAAACCGAGGCAGTGAACGCTGGAACACTACCAGGTACCTCCTGAGCAAGGGGCTTGGTAGTCACATCGAGACAGTGAACGCTGGAGAGCTACCAGGTACCACATTAGCCAAGGTCTTGGTAGTCACATCGAGACAGCGAACGCTGGAACGCTATAGGTACCTCCTGAGCCAGGGGCTTGGTAGTCACATCGAGACAGCGAACGCTGGAGAGCTACCAGGTATCCCATTAGCCAAGGTCTTGGTAGTCACATCGAGACAGCGAACGCTGGAACGCTACAGGTACACCAGAGCTTTAACCATCTCAGCCAGTGAAGCACCTAGACATTTCTGTACCCACTCCCACGGTTCCGTGGACTACGAAGAGTTAGTAGAGACTGGTAATATCCGCAAGAGTAAGTAAACCTGGCGTTAATTCTCCATGTCTGTCACCCTGAGCTCAAATGACGTAATGTTGATCAAGATTTGTATCTGTGGTTTTTGTTGAGAAATTCCTCAATGTGAACTGAAAGGGGACGGAGCATGCGCTGTACAGAGTTTATGAGCAGTAATAACCAAACATCAACAAAAATCGTTATACGGTCATTCAGAGCAAACATGAAATTAAACTGTAGCGACTGAAAAACATCATCAACAAATAAAAAATAAGGCAAGCAACCAAACAAATAAATAACTAATTTGAAATCATTACTCAAATATACAACCAGTGAACTAAAAGTCACTTTGAAAGCACAAACTTGGGCCACAGCTGAAAGCGCAAACTGCAGACACCGAGATAATACATTTTTGGTCTATCGGTGAATAGCGAAGAATCGTTTAAATAATTCTTGGATCCGGATTCCGATCCACATCTCTACCAGAATTTATTAACTTGGATTGGGCTAACCTGTGAACACAATTTAATCAAAATCAGTGCTTAACATTGCTGACTGACAGCCAAATAAACGCCAGCAAACACATAACCTCCTCTGGCGGAGACAGTAACTAAAGCCGAATACATTAAAAAAATTAATCTGTTAAATTCAACAAAAACCCTGTTGTTATGCCACAATATTGAGTCATACTCAACGTAATATCGTGTTAGTCTAATAGAATCGTTATGTTGAACTAACAGAAAATGTGTGTTGCATTTAACAGAATAATGGTGGAAATACTCTGTATTTCACAGAATAATGGTGGAAATACTCTGTATTTAACAGAATAATCTCATGCAGAAACAGAATATATTCCAGGATCACTGAGATAACAGATTTTCTGCTAAATTTTACAGATTGTATTTTTTTAAAGTTCTCAGTGGCTGTCGAGTCTCACCCGTGACGAGTGTGTTGGCCAAACAGCCGTGCATGTTCCACTTAAACTGGGAGAGCTGACCAAACACAGCACAGTCCACCTGGCTCGGCTCCCGACCCAGAAGGAACGGCTTAGTACCTGGAAAATACATATACAACTGTGACCAAGATAGCTGGCCCAATTTGTGCGGCCTCGGAGTAGCGATAGACACTGTTGATCTACTTATTTATCTGATTGGAGGCCTTCTTTAAGAATGTTTCACTTATATGTATAACACGACGGATAAGTTTATACCACACGGATAAGATTATAGAAAACCTGGCTTGGGATCACGAAGCGATCGTAGACTTACAGGTGGGAAAAACATAAAAACGTTCAGATGAAAGAGTGCGAACAGTTATTTCTAAATGTGGTCTTCATTATTTTCTCCAATTTTTCCTTAAGCAGAAAAAGACACATGAAAGTAATTTTTGTATGGTGGGTATTTGGGTCCACCTTTTGGTATTTATAGTCTTTGTTTAATAATGTCATAAATGAGGATGTAACACACGTTTAATAAATATTTTTTGCACTAGAATTTGTTCTTTTCAGCTAACAAATGTATTAAACCTCAATTTGGATCATATTTATATTTTTAATATGTTCATGAATATTATCATAATTTAGGTAAAATGTATATGGTTCGATATAAACAACAAATTTACATTCAAATAAAAAATATACTCGGTGGAAATGAATAAGTACATTTCACATTAAATTAAGGTACAGTCTATATCAGAATACATACATTGCATTCTATATGTCATAAGATGTACTCGTTTGTTTTGTGGTATCTTTTATATTGTATTATTATAATTGTGTCGGTAGTTAATTATTAACGGATTACAGGTGGTGTTATAAACGATTTCCGTGAGTTGACAATGACACAATACCTGGCATAACGCGTTCAATGATTGGTTAAGTCCGACTGTCTTCGGGCGGGTTCGGATTTGTCATCCCTATGGGTACCAAGGCGGAATTGTTCCCGTCCAGGACGTTGGCGCCAAAGGTGGGCAAACCGGTGTTAAGGGCTTGTGAACTTTTAATTTCAGCCTCACTAAGTAACTGACCTTGACACTATGTCAGAGTGTTTTTTTCTTCTTCTTCTTAACTCTCCATTAACACTGTTTTGCGACTTACCTAAGAACTCTGATATTGCCTGAAGGTCGCTCTGCAATATCCGGTCCACCTCTGCCTGGCTGTGCCTGCCGTGGCCTTGGGACCATGTCTGACGCCGGGCAAACCGCGAGACGTACCAGCGGAATAAGACGGGGATCCGAGCCTCTTCTAGCCAAGCCTCGTTCACACGAAACACCCATCTGTACAACACTAGACACCTGCGAACCGGCAAAAGATTTGTTTTCAAACTATCGGATTCAGTCGAATTTATTAATCTATTGAACTACTTATTTCTCTTGCCCCGGGAATCACGAAGCGATCTCAGACTTAAGTCAAAATTTTAAACATAAAGTTCGGCATATTTCTTTTCGTTATTTTAGCTGAAATTTATTGCACAAAAAACTTACATAGAATGGATATTTTGATCTTGCTACATCAGAAATAACTACTTTAATCTAATTTAAAATTTCGGCTTAAAGTCTAAGGTCACATTTTGATCCCGGGACCTAGTGCTTTACTCATTCCTCAAGAATATGTTACTTTCTATGAAGGCGGTCAGGCATATGGATGGGGGAAACGGGTTAGACGGCACCACAGTGAAACCGAAATGAGGTCGTACTCTCAAAAAATAATATGTTAAATTTAACAGAAAATCTGTTACTTGAGTGTTGCCGGAATGTAGTCTGCTATTGCAACAGATTATTCTGTCAAATATAACATCCATATTCTATTAAATCAACATGAAGATTCTATTTGACTAACAGGATATTATGTTTAATATGACAGAACTTTATGTCATATTAACAGAATACATTCTAGCATTACACAAAAAACAGACTTTCTGTAAAATTCACACATCATTTAACGAAGGTACGAAGTAAACCTCATAACGTAACACAACCGCTGACCACGGCACATAGTCAGGTACGAAATAACCCTCATAATGTAACACACCGCTGACCACAGCACATCGTCAGGTACGAAGTAAACCTCATAATGAAACACACCGCCGACCACAGCACATCGTCAGGTACGAAGTAAACCTCATAATGTAATACACCGATGACCACGGCACATCGTCAGGTAGGCCTACGAAGTAAACCTCATGATGTAACACACCGCTGACCACAGCACATCGTCAGGTACG